>NW_009938673.1:202801-217719 GCF_000696875.1 Nestor notabilis
AGCAGGAAAATCCTGTGTTGGTGGTCTAATACAGACCATGAAATGATTAAATTAGGAGTGAGAAACAGCTAGCAGGAAAACCACCCATACATTCTTAGAGAATAACAAGGTGGTTTTGGAAGTTTTTGCACATGGAACAAATTAAACTAGTAGCAAACTGATGCAAATTGGTACATCTCCTGCAGGTGGTATTAACTGTCATGTCCAAAAAGAAGCTGCTTTTATGGATCTGCAGGCCAGGACCTCACCACAATGAGCACTCCATGAGAGCATTATATCTCCGTGATGATGATTTTCATGTGTACATAAGAGCTGGACTTCAGAGGTGATTTAGGGCCCTAAAGATGCACATATCTGACAAGTTTTTGATGCCTGTCCATGTGGCATGGAAGCTTAATTTCAAGCAAATTTGCATTAATGGAAGTTCTATAATTAACTCAAGATGGGGAAGCTTTCACATCTCAGCTGAGCAAGGCATGAGAGAGAAGTGGAAATCCAGGCATCTCATTTCATGCCCAGTGACATTTTTACTCATCCATATCTCCAAGGTAATCTGGATGCATCACTATCAGTACCAGCATTAATAGCATGTTGAAAACACTGGCAGATAAAAGGATAGTTGGGGCATAGCTGGTGCACCCTAATGAAATAAAAGACTATTATCCTGGTAGGATATATGGAAACCAAATGATATCCTATACATGGTCTATTATATCTCTAAACTTTAAAGATGTGTGTTCAGATGTTTTGAGAAGCCTTATAAAACAAGCTCCCACACTTCCTATACATCTGGCAATGCCCGCAGGTCCCAAACATTTAAGTCTCTTTTTTTTGTTTATTCATAATGAAGCCATGGACTAAATTCTCAGTATTGCACTTCTTTTCTTGACTGTCTTATTTCTGAGAATGCATTTAGACTGAAGAGATCTACTAAGAATGAATATTTACAAATAGGGGAGAGCTCAAAATGTTAGAAACCTGTTAATATTTGTTAAATTGTCAATAGTGGCTAAGTAAATAATATGCATTGCTTTTTGTGTTTGGCAAGCTGGGAGCACATCTCTCTGGTGTCTGCAAAACTTTCACATACTGGTGTGTGAGGACATCATTGTTGATATCTGTCCCCAGGCACCAGAAGTCACTATACTTCCACGGCAGTGGAATTCTAATCTCAGCCAGCAACTACAGTCCGCGATTATGTCTTAGAAGTAGCAAGGAGATTAGTGGTTCTCCAAAATCCACCCAGAGGCAGACTGCAGCAAAACTAAAGAAATGCTGTGAATACTGGACTGCTCAAGCCAGTCCATATTCTGGGTCCTGCCCACTCTGGAGGGAATATTCCTCAGGAAGCATCTAGAACCTTGTCTAAAATATCACCATTTGTCTAGATTGACAAACAATTTTGCAATACTGTCTGCTGACTCAGGACAACTTTCAAAAGGCAGCATGGGCATACGTATTGCTCTTTGCAAGACATGAGGAACATCCACCTAATTTTGTGCAAGTGCATTTCCAACGCTTCTCATTCATACAGAAGCAATCTTAGCTGTAGGCTAAGATATATGCAATTTTAGACTCTGGTTTGTTTGTTTCTGGGCTATCTGCTGCAAGATGAGACACAACTCAGTAAGCAGATTCGTGAAAAAATAAGCATGTTTAACAAAAAAACTGGACAACAAATGAGTCTTTTTGTTTGTGCTCTCAATTTTATGTTGGCTAAGGCTGCCAATGCAAGCAAGGACTAATAAAACAAGATTTAACATTTAATTCATCAGAGCTGTGTGGTATTTCTGTTAATGAAATGGTGAGCTCAAGCTTAGTGGAAAAAAGAAAGAATCAAAACAATCTCACTACTCATCCATCTACAGAAACTGAGTTCTAATTCCCTGGGTGCAGTTCCCTGATTTCAACATCATGATAACCTTGTGCATTTGTCTCCATAAAGGAGTAACACATCTCTGTAGGGCAGCCCCAGACTCCAGCTGAAATACTATGTGAGAGTTGTCCTCGCAGCTAAGGTAGCTGATGGAGAAGCAGCTCAAAGAAGCTGTAGAGAGACATTGTACAGCAGTGCATGTCTAGAAGGAGTACATAAAGGAGAAACTTCAGATTTTTATTGTTGAGGAAGAAGTTCAATATACATGAAAAATAGATGCAGAAAAAGAAATGAACAAGAAAATTCTTGGCCTGAAAGTAAAGCTAGGAGACAAACTAGCCCTCAGCCAAAGCCCAGGGGGCTGTTTTGAAGCCTGATGCATAATATATAGTTTCTCAACAATCCAGGGTCCATCAGAATATTCTTCTGTAGATATTGTGCTAATAAATATTCTGATTGATCTTTTTAATGCAACCATTGTGCTAATAGTGAAAGAACATGCTGTTACTTCAAGTCTGGAGCACTTTCCATTAGTTATCTGATCATGGGTGAAGGATTTATTGAATAATAAATTGCCTACTGGCAACAGGCTTGCAAAAGCTCAATACGTCCTTATTAGTGCCTCAAAATTCTGCAATACAATAATTAGTCTTTGAGTAGAACAGGGACATTTTTCTGCATTCTACAAAGTTTTGACTAATGATTTTGTGAAGTTCTGGCTGTTCTCAGTTCCAGTACATTCTTATTTGTTAAGATCCATGGGACTGACTTACACTTGCAACTCCTGATGGGTTGAAAACGTTCTCTATGGGAAATTTTGACTGAGTAGAGCATGCAAAATTGAGCCTATATGCAGTGTATTACAGTGAACATTATTTGTTTCATACATAATATAAACAAAGACAAATTTCTCATAAAAGTGTAGGATACCTCAAACAGTGTCTTAAAGTTATAGTACTTCTCTGCATCTGTCTGCCAGTGAATAGAATAGCACATTACATGCAGCTTGCAATAGCTGAATAGGTCTAAAAAACTGTATTAGCCAACAGTGAATGTGGACCATAAATCCCATTTTTAGCTACCTCATAATTTTTTGGGAGTAGCCCTCTCAAAAGACTGAAAAGGGCAAAACTATACTTTAGATTGGAGGTGTAAATAAATTTAGCACACAGAAGAAATCATTCCAATATTACAAGCATGAAAACATATTCCCTAACTTCGTTCCAAAGTTCTTTTGCACAGTCCAGCTACAGATTACTTCAGCTTCTACAATGAGTTATTTTGGAGATGATGGTAGATGCTGAACTGATGTATACCGGACAAGACATAGATGTTTTAAGCAAGAGCAGATTACTTCTTCCTCTAAAGATATAGACAGCATACATAGCATATTCTGACTCAGACAATCTTTCTTCTTTCTTCTGATATAACACAAACCTAAATAATTAAGAATATTCAGACTCAGACAGTAATTAATTGTTTTTCAGAGGGGAGGAAAAATTCCTCCAGTTCCACTAGCAGCAAGAAGATAATAGTGATTGAGAACACATTCATCCCAAACTAATCTAACCCCATCCTTCCACCCTGATTCTGTATCTCCATTGAATCATTTGCAAACTATTAAGGAAGTTTTTATTTGCAAACTGTTAAGGAAGAGTTCATCTCTTTTTCTAATTTCTGAAGTCTATAGCACACTACATACACACACAGAGAGGTATGTGGTTTTGGGTTAGATGATATTCTTTCCTGAATCTTCCCCTTTCTCCTCCATTTGCAGTATTATTGTAAGAATAACATATAATATCTAAACAGCATGACTAGGTAAGCAGTGTATGCAAATTAGAAGACCTGAAATCTCTTGCTGCCTTTGACCACCACACCACACAATTTCTCTAAGCCTTATTTTCTCTAAAGATAAAATGCCATTCTTAGCAAACTGGTGTGACAGCTACAGATGAATCATGATATTTAAACAGCAAAACACAAGGAATGAGCTATAGAAACATGAACAATACAGGAAAACGATGAGCATGAACCACAGAGTCTGAATAAACTATTGCAAGATCAGAGTAAGTGGGCAAAACTGGTTGGTATCCAATAAAACTGAGGTTGCAGGATAATCAGGAAAAGGACAGAGAATGTGTTTTTACAGCTGGTTTTATTTATAGAGATGAAACTGCAATTGCGACCATGTAAAAAGCCAATTCTGATACTAAGAAAAATAAGCTAATCTTATAAAATACATGCCATCCTGCATAAATCTAAATCAATCCTGAGGCAATGAACACTATGAATCTACTCTTTCCAGCTTCATTATTTCCCCATTTTATCAAAACCAGGTCAAATAGACTATGCATTACATGCCTCGTATCTGTAAGCAAAAGATCTGAATCACTATTTGTAACAAATGCTCTGGTTTGTTTTTCACACAGAATTGTTTTCTAACAACTGTTCTCTTTATAATTTTAAAGTCTTAAAATAGATAGGGTGATAGTAGCCTGTGTAACATCTACAGCATTAACTTCTACCCATTTATCCATTAAATACAAATTTATACAGACTTGCTCTGAAGTGCTGTTTCTGGCAGAGTACATGAGTAACCACCAGAAAGGGGCCAGTCCACCAAATATTACACAGAAATAAGTTCTGATTTCTTCAATTCCATGGCAGAAAGACCCACTGAAAAGTGAAGATTTCATCCTGCATGAATTATTAGCAGTGGTGATTCATTTTGAACAAATCATGACTTTTTCCTGTGTTGTATTTGACACTAGTGACATAACCAGCATGCATTGTCTACTACCTAGGAGGCAAAAAGCAAATGAAAAATCCTAATCCATCATATTTTAAGGAACCAAACTAGAATCAAGGCTGGATCTACAAGAGAAACAGGTAAGTTTTCTGCAAAACCTTTTAAATTTGATTCAAAGTAATTGTGGGTGGCCTCCCATAAATAAAGACCTACCTGTAAAGGGGACCAGCAAAAAATACTCAACTAGGTTAGGTTGGCATTTTTTCCTGTTTCTTTGCCCTGTGTAAAAAAGAGGCTGGAGCTGGAGGCTGAGAAATTTATTTTTTTTAGAGGAAGAATGTGCTCTACTTTCCTATTAAAATTCAAAGTTTGTTTACCTTGGTAAACTTCAATGACAAGGCAACTCATGAAAAAAGGACAGTATGAAACCCAGGAAACAAAAGTTGAGTAAATGAAAGAATGTTCGTTGTTGTTGTATAGAAACGAATTCTTTGTTTCTATAAAAAAAAATCTCCAACTCCAATGACTGACATTTTGGAGAAAAGATTTTTTGTTAACACTTTTGTCTTTCAGCTTAAAGTGTGAGAACTTGCAGTACACATCTTTAAGATTTCCAGTAAGTATTCCAGAAATAAGAATCAGAACAGGTGCTTTTGACATTTCTTATTTTTAGATAGTGGGGGAAAATTCAACATTTCTAAGAACCTTTCTGTGTTACTGCAAGAGAACAAGGGAAGGAAAAGCTGAAATGTTTAACGATCACTTGACAGTCACCTTGTATTAAGTGATCATTTACAGAGACTTTAAATGCATCTTTTCTGTCATCCAGGAAATGGATTTCCAGCAATATATACAGAGGACCTTGAATTTCATCTGACTTCTGGTCCTTAACAGTAAAGTAGTTGCAGCAGAATTAGACTGTAAATTGTAATTGTCAATATCTGAATATTCTGGGAAACAAAATAATTACATCATGGTCTTTTAAAAAAGAAGTGCCATTTAAAGTGGAAATACAAGTCACTGACCAAATTTATCCTGTTCATAACTTATTTCTAATGTTACATGAACTTATACTTGAAAACAGTGAAAAGTACTTCTTGAAGTTTTTAAGATGTCCATCAGTCAATGTGGAACCTCTGAAGCTTTGCTTTCTAGCACCGTTTATCCCAAAAGTGGTGTCAGTGAACATGCTGGTGTACACAATTACCACATAAGCTGACTGTGCATCACAGTGGTGCATCTTACCTTTGCCCTACATCACAGAATTTTGCCATGTTGCCAGGTTATCCCCAAGCAACGAGCAGTACTCCTTAGCCACCTCCAGAAAGTCCAGATGCTCTTGCCTGTGGTGACCAAGTTAAAGTTCTTGCATCTACCACTCTCTAATGTGAATGCCATGTTTCCCTTATGATGTTTTATGTCAGGCCAAGGAAAACACATGCCTATGGCTTTAATTGGGCTGATAATATTGGAAAAGTGTGTCAATTTTTCTCAGTTGTAATGTTTCCTAGTGAAATCTTTTAAAATCTTTTAAATATCTATGCCGTATCTATAAGGGGCAACTGACCTTAAAAAATGTCTTCTGGAAGAGTTAGAGGCAATTCCTTAAAATCATTGTTACATACAACATCATGGCAACTCTCAGCCCTCAGGAAGTTGGTGCCAGCTTTGGCACGGGACCTGAATAAGGTCAAGACTGTATTCAGCTTCTCAGTTTCATAGAGTATCCATGTAAGTCTTGATTATTTAACTCTGAATACAGATTCATATGCCACAGTGCACAGTGAAGTAACTCCCAATAACCATTGTTACACTGAAGCTGCTGAGTCATTGTTGGTTCAACTGAGAATCAAGCAAACTAGACAAAAAGAATTAGATATTCAGCCTTTGCTTGTTTAAAATGATACCACCACCCACTGCCACCACCAGAAGCCAGTACAAACATTCAGCAGCTTTGGTCTATGGCCATTTCCATGGCAAAATGCCAAGCTGTGTATTAAGGCAGCCTCTTAACTCTGTAATGCATGTACTATTATCCCGCCTAAATCAGATGGAAGAAAAACATAAATCAGCAATTCTTATCTCAATGTTTCATTCTTTGACGATCTACTACAGGAAAGGCATTATGGGCGTTCCTGGTGTCACTGTGGACCTGAAGCCAACTTCAGAGCCAGTCACTGAAGACCAAAGGACAGGGTTCAGGGAAAAAAAACCCTGAAATTCCTTATTCAACAAAAGGGACTTATTTTAAAAGGCTTGGGCAATATTCTTGGATTATTATTTTTCAGCTGAATGACTGAAAATATGAAAAGTCAGTGGATGTTTCTTCATTTTTGCTTTCTTTTATTACCTCAGTCTTCTTTCATAAAATGAAAAGACACAGAAAAATGGAAAGAGAAGTGAACAAAAGCCATCATCATTATTTCTAATTGAAAAAGTGAAGCATTTTAAGGACCTGCAAGTTTAAAATAAATACATAAGAACGCACTGAAAATCCAACTTACCAGTTTATTAACTGCTCACAACCATGAGTTAAAAATTCATCATCTAGTCCTATTCTGATAATCTACAGCAACTACAATTAAACTTCTCACTTGGCTATAACCCCATGTTGAAAAAATGACCGATAATGTGATATTTTTGTCTGCAGGTTGTTCTTCCATATCCAGCTATAATAGTTTCACCCATAAAATTAAGCCTTCCAGGCTACATGTTCATAACCCTTAAAAATCTTTTTGTCCTAAAAGCAGTTTTCTCTAAAGCCTCTGCTTCACCAGAAAGATGTAAGGGTTGTATGTGTCAGGTCTGAGACGCCTGGAATCAGTAAAATCACAGCTTTTCATCCTACCAGCTTACTACAGATGAAATAGATTACATATAGCCTGCCCATGTGTGAATGCATCCATATGTATTCAAAACTGAATTTCTTGCTTGCTCTGCAGCATTTTTCTTAGAGGTTTATGTCAATATCTTTGGCAAAATTTCCCTGCCTTCCCACTGTTTTGCAGTATGCTATGAAACTGTTACCCACTGCCCATCTGTAAGGTGGCTGAATTTGAGCAACTTGTAAGCACAGACTGAGAAATGTAAAGCAACGACTGTGCCAGAAACCTGCAAAATAGTATATAAATTAATGATATTATTCTGCATTTCATTTACTAAGCCACATGATCCTGTTTCAGCCAGTAGAAAAGCTTAAACATTGCTTTATGACAACTAGCGTAATTTGCTATTCATCACTTCTTTATACTGCAGATCCTCTGCATTAACTTTGCTCTTCAGTTCTGATTGAGAACATCTCCAAGTCAAATCTGTTGCCTTCTGGCATATATAAAATGGTATTTTGTTCCTATATGTCATCTATCTTCAGTTCCCTATAATAGCACTGGAGCTCTGTTATGCAGCTGAAAATTCTTACAGGGAAAAGATAGAACAAGAACTGTAATTTGTGAGCTGAGTGAATCAAATGTAAATATTTCAAAGAGAGTTTCCCAAGCCATGCTTAAGCTTCAACTCTGAAAAAGCTTGCAATGGGCAGAGAACCTTCCAGTGACTACAAGGAACGCTGAATGTATTGCAGATGGCACTGCAAAAGAACTGTAGTGTGACAGCAGGAACCATTTTTCATAAAATAAAATACAAAAATAAGCCTAGTGTAACCTCAACAAACAAGCTGCTGCATGAGGCTTTGTCTGGTAGAGACTCTTCTTCCACAGCCTCCTACAAGTATGACCCAAATTCTGTCTCATCAATACCTGCCTGCAACCTTTCTCCCATTCATGCAAAAGTGCTCAAGGCCACATTATTAATTACTAACACCTAGTGCTGTTTGAAATATCTAGGTTTTCGAAGCATTGGCTAGAAATTAAAGGTAATAACTTGATCCAGATCCTGTATCAGAGAACAAAATTATCTTAGAGATCAAACTACTCCAAGGGAATAATTTTGCCCCATCAAGAAGGCATTTAGTGTTGGAGCTTTTTTGGGGGCGGGAGGTTATCTTCATTTCAGTGGCTGAGATTTCACCTGTAAGAGTGTAATGACTGCAATAGTTAGAACACAATGCAATTTGATTTTAATAATCATTACTATTAGCCTCCAGTCACTCAATCTGCATGTTTAAAAAAGAAAATAGTTCCTACCTTTGCATATAAGATCATGGCTTCAGACTGCAAGTAATTTGTTTTATTTTTATCTCTTCAGTGTCACACTCTTTTGCTTGTCTTTTTTTTTTGCAGTTAGAACATACTACAGTCAGGAGTATCCATGCCCCCTTCCTCCAAATAATAATAAAAAAAAGGAGAAATTAACTTTATTTGGTATTAACATTTCTAGTAGAAACTCTTTGTAAGATTTTGTTTCCATGGAAGAATATGAGTTGGAGATCTTCCGAGATGCAATGATCATTTCTCTTGCATGAACAAAATAGAATTTAGCCATATCATTCCTGTGACAGTATTTCAACATTTATTTTAGAAAACTTAACAACAGAGAACCATGTCCCTGATGCAGTAATGGATGCACTACATACAAATTAGGGAAGGTTAAACAAATGTGTATATTAATAATCAGTATTACCCCCTATTATAGGAACATGGTAAATTTTACAACATGCAAATGTAAGGGGTTACCAATTCCACTGAATGTTTTGGTAACAGAAGGGTCCTATCCAGCAATAAAATAAAACAGAATGTGATATATAGATTAAGCGACTTTAATGCAGTAACTGCTATATCAAATTTGTTTTGTTTAATAGTAGTAAATATCTTTATACAAAACACCTGCTAGAACTGCTTTCTTTTTAGTTTTCCCCTGTGTTCTTCCATAAGGATAACGCTACTAAAAGGATAAACTGTATAAACCAGTTTCCTCATTGGATTTAGACCACAACATGTCCTGAATTAAAGCTTTCTGTTGAAAGCAACTTGCAGAATTCCCTGTATATTTTCTTGGCAGACATGTGAGTCTCACCCCATCTGCATTAATTCCCATTAAAAAGCACCAGTAAACTCCACAACTGGAGAACTGCTGGAGCACAGCGCCAGGTGTTCTTTTGTCTCAGGGTCCCCAGTGGGGAACACCTTTCACTGAGACCCCCAAGTTCCTGTTGTGGTAGTCAGCACTGGGCAGCAATGCAAACCCACCAGGCAGATGGGTGGCAAAGAGCCTGCGAAGGACCAACAAGATGCTGGGCCAGCTTTGATCCCTATTCCCCACCATCACTCTCTGACCTCGTGGTCTTAAGCAGAGGGGGCTGGTGCACTCTCCTCTGAAGTGAACATGCAAACTGGCCACACACTTGCACCTCTGCTATGGTGATCCTGAGATAAGTGTACGTAATTATATAAACAATGTCATCCTCATTTTTTGTCTGTTCTCTGTTAGTATAAAATTTTTGAAAAGAATTGCTCCTCCCTGAGTAAAAACTGTCAGCTCTGTATTTTACAAATTCACACATATGCACTACTTAAAATGCACAAGCTCAGTTTGGAGGGTAAGAGGCTATGGTGCAGAACGGGGGAAAAAATGGGCATGTTTGAAAATTACTTCACATGTTTCCTCGGCTATTCGTCATGTCATTACATTTATTTTCCACAAACTTGTAGTCATCTTTCTTTGTCATTCTAGCCTTCTCACAGTTGTCAAAATTTATTTAACATTCTACAATGATATTGACAGTGCGCATACACATCTGACAATTTCAATATGAATACTGAGGAAATATAATATTGCATTCTGTAGACCAATATAAAATAAAAACCGAATACTTCATTTTCATCAAATTAGAAAAAGTATTCAAGGTAAAGTAGTACTGTTATATTCACAAAGTATAGCAGAAATGCCAAATAAACAGAGCTGGTTGCAAAAGTAATCAAAAGAGATGCAATGAATTACAGTACTTGGGGGAGGAAAAAAGGATCCTTAAGATCATTTAAACATGTAGTTATTAGTATTATTTCTTCTTTTTGGTAATCAGATCATTTAAAATCATTGAATAGTGCTAGATTACAGTTCTTAAGAAAAACACACCCCCCTCAGCAAGGTTTTTCCATCTGTTTCCAGCTTCTGGTCTTTTCAGAATCAATTTTCAGTCCTCCATATCTCCACTGCAGTCATTATTCAGGGGTGGCATTAATATAGCCAGTGATAAAACCGATTAGAAAAAGTGGGCAGGATGGGTAAACACATTAGGAGTGAATGAGAGAAGCCATGGGAAACCAAGTTGCTTTTGTTATACATGCCATGGGAGCTAGGACCATACACCAGGGAGGATCTTATATAGGCAGCTCACATTAATGCAGCACTAGTGGCTAATGAACGTGGAACAGGATTAAATCCACATGGTAATGGCACTGAAAAGGGAAAAGAGGGAGTAATAAGAAAAGAAAAGTCATAAAAAGGAACAGTCATCTCCTCTCAAACAATTTTAAACCTCAATCCATCTTCTGATGAAGTAAACCAATTTGCCATTGGTTTTGATGGGAGTAGCACTGGCCTCATTATTGGCATCTGATGTATTTACAGTATGTAACATAACCCTCCATAATCCACTCCCAGAAGAAGTGAATACTCAAAAAAAAACCCAGAAAACATCCACTAAGGGAAGAGCTTCTGTTAGTGTCTAGTGTACAAAATCCATCTCAGTTCTTAAGCTGCCTAAAAGGCAGCAGTTGGGGGCCTTGCTCCAACAGCTGATCTCTCATTCCCATTCCTCCTTTCAAATGCTTGGGATAACCTTACATCTAAGGAGGCTGCTGTCAAGTGAAAGGAAGCATTAACAGGACCCTCCCCATGGCACTTTCATGGTCACTGAAGTGCTCATTCAGGATTGAATCTCCAATACTTTCCAATATACCTAATGTCAATCAAGAAAATTCCTCTGCCTGGATGAACATGACTGCTACTAAGCTCAAATGTTTGGTAAATGCAGAATTATTGGTAGGACTGAAACAGTTCCTCCTCTTCTCCTCCTTGGTCAAAAATTAATTTTCCCATTCTCTCACTAATTGTCATATGCCCAAATGGAGTTGCAGTGTATGGAATTTAAAGGATAATTGCTAAAGTGATTTCAATATGTGAGGAAGGAGAAGTACATTTGCAGTATATTCCCAGTGAGCACAAGAGCTATTATTTACAGCAGCACTCAAGATTGGAAGTGCCTGATATTTTACTTCCACAGCCCAGTAATATATTTGAGTGCCATCCACAAACAATTAGGACCTTGAATCAACTGAAATCCTACTGCTCTACCTTAGGAAAGTTTAGAGGCACAGCATTTCTCACTCTGCGGTTTTATGATGCCACCCTGAAATCCCACTGATAATCTTGTACTGTTTCTGAAGATATTGACTTAATGGCATTAAAAGAAACAAGTGCATGCCTTTCCTTGTAGCATTGCGTTAAATGTAATATTCGAACAGAGGGGACAGGAACAGGAGACACTTCTCCTGGGGTGAACAGGAGCACTGCTGACTCAAGTTATGAAGAACTCTTTTTAGTCAAGTAGACTTGATGAGCTCTCTGCTGCTCCCACTCCTGACAGACAGACAATAAGGTGTTCTTTTTTAATGCAGCTGCCAAATAACTGATAGGTCATTTCCCTTAAAGTCTTGAGATGGAAACTGACAAGGAAGAGTCTTAGTCCTGGGTGGCAGGGAGCACCCTATGAAGCAAAACCAGTAGCACACAGCTCCATGCTTCTTCAGTTCCCCTAGGACTAGAAGCCTGCTTGTCCTGCTAAAACCTACGGATGTCTGAAACAGCCCTTGTTGCTCACATAGAACCACAAAGTGAAAGTGGAAAACCAAGCCCAAAATGAAATATCTGGATCTCAGTTATTCCAGAACTTAGAAGAATATTTGGAGGCAGGACTTTAATTCACACTCTATCACATTTATAGAGTGATACACATCTATTCACTCTAGTATCTCTACAAAACACTAAAATCTATAGCACAGATGTGTACTCAGGTCTTCACAGAGATCAATTCAAATTGCTTCACATTGAAGAAGCAATGTGAAACTTCTTGTAACAAGAAATGGCAAGTTTGCTGGACTGAAATTTGCCTTTGGCTTAGAGGTTTGTAATGATTGGCATGGTAAAATGCAAATACTAGTTATGAAGTAAACATGAAGAATTTAAAACTTCAAGGAATGACTAGAGAAGATCACAGAACAAGTGTGATAGGAAAACTAAATGTCAGAAGTATCTAGGACTTGCCACACTATTAAATATTGATACTGATAGATGGCTAACAGATACAAAGCTTCTATCTCCAAATGCTTTGGAAATTTGGGAAAACTCTTATTCTGGACAGGTTTCTGCAGAAAGTGCAGCAGGTTATGCATAGTGTTGCTTTCTGACCTGAAGCCAGCCTGGGTACAGAAGCCCATGGCTACCTCCACTGATACAGCTGCACTCTGAGATGTACCACAGATGAAAATCTATGGCTTCTAGAAACATGATCACCACTCTGTTCTCTTGTCCTGTTCTGCCCAGGATATTTTACAGCTGAGTCTTTCCCTTTTTGCCCTCTAATGAGTGCCCAATTTGGTATGCTCTGAGAAATGTGTCCTTGTTTTGTTTTTGTGATAAAAAAGGTAAGTGAAAACCAACACTTCCATCTAATTCTCAGTGACAGAGCCAGTGTTAAATTTTCCTCAGCTGAAAATCACACGTGCTATACTGACATCATACCCCCACCACATTCTGAGACCTCCTGCCAAAAGGCAGCTCTGAGTCACAAGACCAGAACATAAACATTTCTGTTCTTTAATTTTCATAACATGCTTTAAAATGGCTTTTTTTTTTTTTCCCCTAGATACAGTTCCATGGCCTGTTAAAGAAGCAAAAGTTTGATCTATCACACTAAAAACATCACCACTTGGACTAGATTTAGGAGTAGCATACTCAGCTGCTCTACAGGAACAGAGAACTGCAGGGAAAGGCACTCTCTCTCCCGAGATCACTCTACTTGGAGAGGTTCCTCTGATAGCTGTCAGCTGCTCCCCCTCTGGGGAATAGTGTCAGCAGTTGTGACACTGACTTCTATAACAAGATCTGGTGCAGCTACAGTTTTGCTCTAAATGAGCTTTTTGAGTATCAGAAGAATTTGTACTAAGCAGCACAAACTCCACACATGCTAAAAATGGAGTTATGACCCTGAACTGAGCTCTATGCCTTTGTGACAAGACTATTCAAACTACCTATTTAAAATTCACTCTAGTATCTCTACAAAACACTAAAATCTATAGCACAGATGTGTACTCAGGTCCTCACAGAGATCAAGCTCTTCCGTACAGGTAAAGCCATTCAACAGAAACCATTTTTTTTCCACCTGCGAGTAAATAACTATTTAAAATCATTAAAAACCCACCCTATATTATAGGCATAATCTGCTTGTTTTATACAGGAAGGAATCCTAAATTAAATAAACAAGGGACATGAGTCTTCCTTGCTGTTGAAGTCAGCCCGTAAAATCTGAGAAGAACCCATGGTAGGGACATGTATGATTTATTTAGCAATAAAAAGGTTTTTGTTTATTTTTTAATTATGACACAGGGAAAAATATGCACAGCAGGAAACATTTTCTATTACCCTTCAGTTTATATGTTCCTGTAATGCTAGAAACTACTAAGTTACTCCTGAGCTGGTGTGACTGAGCTTTGCATCAAGTGCTCATAAAGTGAAGACGTCTCTGCTCTCTATTTGAAAAAAGAAAATGTAGCAGTTTTAATATTAAAAAAAAAACCCAACCAAAACAAAACCAAAACCTAATGAACCACCTTTATGTTTCAGCAGTATGCAATAAGTACTTAATGTAAAGTGGTGATATGCTCACTAACAAATAAAGGGAATGATATTACACTATCACAGAATCACAGTAGATTAAAGTTGCAAGGGACCTCTAGAGGTCCTCTGGTCCACTCCCCTGATCAAGCAGGGCCCACGAGAGCAGGATGCCCAGGACTAATCTAGATGGCTTTTGAAGATCTTCATTAAAAGCTTACTAGATGTTACACTGTTATATTCTTTGACACATGTATCGCATTTTCCTAAGTGACAGAAAAGAGGAAAATAATCTCTGAACCTCCTAAGGAAGTACTTGCTTATTATAATTATCACTGTGTTTAGGTGGATATCTTAAATTATACCTGTGAGTGAATATTAGAATCTGCAAAAATGTGTAAAACAGAATGACAAATTTTATCCAACAGACAATTTGGCTATTACTTCTCATTTTTACACCACAACTCAACTGAGCAAATTGACTATTTTAAAGTGTTTGCT
>NW_009938673.1:217743-267816 GCF_000696875.1 Nestor notabilis
GGGGGGGGGGCGGGAAATTGGTGGTAGGAAGTTTGTCGAACAGAAAATTTCAATACATTGAAAATACAATACTCATATAATAAGCAATATTTAAACAGATCTTCAAGTACACGGCAAGGGGAAGGCATAAATTAAAAATTACAAAAACTCTAACCTAAACCAAACCAAAATCAAACATGGATGGGGCAGGACTTCCCAGTAAAATTACACGTTAAAGATATGAATAGTCAGTGTTGAACCTTTCCGTCTAGTCTAGTAGTTACTTTTATATGTACTGCTTAACACATGAGATGATGTGTTTTAAAACATTTCCAATTTTTCCATAATCTAAACATAAACCATATTCTGGCCATGGGAAAGGGTGTCTCTGGTTGTCATTCTTCATCAGATACAGCTCTGCTATTTCTTATACAGTATTTCTTTAAATGGTATACTCCAGCATAGGAAGCAATTACAGCTACTAATGATGCTTTTCTCGGCAGGATCTGCACGTCTATAAAAGATAGCCTGATAAGGAGCTGGGGCTGAGATAAGGCTGCAAACAGACTGCTTGCTGCTCCACCAATATGCTGCCGTATGTCATACCCTTCTCTCAGGAACTGCACTGGATCTTACGCATCGTGCAGGAAGTACTTCATGCCATCATCTATGTAAAACTAGGTGATCCCTTTATGATTTTTGCCTTTGGAAGCATGTATTTCTAGTAAAGCACTTAATTCCTTTTGCTTGGCCTGGGAACAAATGCCCATAGAAAGATTTTGTTTTCTCTGCCACCAGGCATCTGGTGTATGTACAGACAGATGACAGTGCCAAGGTGGTGAAAGAGAACAAACAATGAAGACCATCTCCTGAATGCATTATCTTTGTTAAGCCATGTATTTATAGAGGTCTAAAGCCTGAGATAAGTCGCAACTTATCTGACATATGCAGGACTTCATGGCATGGAGTTGCAGTACCTTCTCCTGAGATTAATGGTAGGGCACAGAGCTGCTTCTCAGTCTGAATGCTGCAGTTGCTCTGAGAAAGAAAATATCATCTCCTTTTCCCAAGCTTTTGCATTTAAATGCTATCTTGTCCCAGTTACACTTAAATGTGTTAGGCGTGCAATAAGAAATATGGAGTTGTTGAAACTTTTATTTTGAGATGGGCAGGATGGCAATTCAAAGTCAGGTTTAAAATAGAAAGCACGCTGATTCTGTCTGTGTGGAAGCATTCCTGTGACTGTAATAGAACTTGCTCTTATTTGAACAAACCTTACTGCTAAAGAGCCAAATTATACCATTGGTTTAAAGCAGACTCCCCAGTGAGATCAATGAAGAGGTCTGCTTAAAAAACAGTGGTAAAGCATGGCAAAGGTATTTAATACAATGAGTTTTCCATCTAAGTAGAAAATCCACTAATGGAGTGTTTATGGAAAGGTACTGATGGTTTGAAATCAATGAGGTGGAGCGCTGAAGGAGAATGGGAAGATGCTGACTGGCTTGGGAAGGGAGTTGTTTCTGAGCAATGGTGCAGCAGCCTTCCAGCTGTGCAGTGTGCACTGCCAGCCTAACCTTCCTCACTTCTGGACAAACCATCACTTGCAAGTGGTGTTCTGTGGTAGCTCTTGAACACAGATACAGCATCTTTCTATTTTGAAAATAAAATCAGTGGTCTGAAGGGACTCAAAAGTCCTGAATACTCAACTTGGTGCTGAGGAAGGTGGTAATACATGAACAGATGATATGACTGTAGTAAAAAAAAATATAGTCTCTTACATAAGTCTATAATTCACCACTTAGACCAGCACCAACTTCCAAGGTGTGCAGGCACCACAGAAGGAATGAGGGAGAAGGAGGGAAGGAAGGGAGGAAAGAAGGATGAGGATGGCATTCAACACAACTCAGCTTAAGATGGCTGCTCTCTCTCACCTGTCATCCACAGTTAACGGGAGACAGGCTCCCAAAGGACTGTGCTGGCCACCTGGTTAAGTTTCCATTCCACGCGATAACCCAGGAGCACAGAGCAGTGTAATATATGCAGTGTAAAATATCCTGTCCTAATTTCTCTTTCTGCCAAAGAGAGGGGACGGGAGTGAGACACAGCCTTCCACACTTTCATCAGCTCTGCTTTATTTTGACAGAGTCACTATGAAAAACAGTAACTAAAAGGAAAAAAAAATGCAATTTATTACTATAAATCCAGCTTCTGAAAAGACCTTTGGTTATTTTCCTGGACTACATGCCACCACAGACTTCTATAACTACATAGCACAAGTAAATCATGGACCTTTGTCTCTCTAGATATAGCAGTGATATTACTGTGATTCACACATCATTCACTTTGACACTACATAACACTTCCAAAGTAGCAAAAAGCCGGAGAAAAGGAGATAAGGTTTTGAGCTGTAAAAGACATTTTTGACTTCCTAATATAACATCAAAAATATCTAATAAATAATTTTGTGAGCATTTAAAAAAAAAATATATATGGAATCAGATTTCCAAGCTTTTTTCTGTAAGAAGGATGGCTAGAAATCTGTTTTTCCTAAAGGAAGCTGAAGTTACAATGGGCATCAGAGGAAAAATCATGAAACATGGTAATATTTTGTCGGTTTAGAGGACTTAAACACCAGTATGGTCAACAGGAACAAAGGATAACAAACAGAGTGCAGTACCTTTACAGAAACTGCAGACAGAAAATGGTAACAAAGTAAGAATAAGGGGAAAAAGATCAGAATAGAACAAATGAAGTAAGATGTTTGGCACAGATCAAATATATTCAAAAATACAGTTTGATTCAGTTTAATTAAACAAATATTTTGAATTAAAATGGAATTATTTTCTTCTTTCCATTATGCCAATTGTGGGTTGAAACAAGAATAGAAACAAATAAATTCATGGCTTAGTTGAGGTGATGTTTTGCCTTTGAAATTTTCTTGTTGGAAACAGGACTCAAAAGAAAATCTCTCTTATCACAGCTTTCTAGTCGATGGCCATGAACAAGACCTCCAAAGGTAGTTTCTCTTGACCCTTGAGTATTTCTTAACTCCCTTTATACTCTTCAGTGACAACAACAAAACGTGTTCAATATTGAGCCCTTACACTGTTAGAGAAGTTGCTTTTTCATGTCAGGATACGGAATTTAATTTATGTCATTATTCTCAATGTTTCTTTTACAAGATAATCTAATGATACACCAAGTAAAAAAATCTGTTCCATTATTTGTCACAAAGGGTAATATTAGCTATTCGTGATACGTTTGTGATACGTTAGGATGATACCTTACTGGATATACCTAATTCAGCATCAGGCTGCTGCAGCCTCTCAGGAATTTTGCATATCTCTTCTAAACATAACAAAATAAGTAAGAATGCTTCCTAAGTCAGCATCAACCCAGTAGAACATAGAGCTGAGGCGCAGGCTACCTCTGGTAACTTTTTAACTTGTTTTTCTTTTTATCTACCCATCTTACAACTTTTCCTGGGAATATGAAAAAATTTTCTTTCTTAAACACATAATGAACTATACAATTTATGACAAGGCTTTCTTCAGCTTATGCCAGAAAGTAAATATACTCTAGGCTGTTATGAAGGCATGTGAGTGAAGGACTAAGTGGAGAGTAGATAGGTCTATTTGCTGCATGGTTTTGGGAAAACAAAACAAAACAGAACAAAACAAAACCCAACCCAACAAAATCAAACCAAACTAAACTAACAAAAAACCCCACGAAAAAACCCAAACCACAGCACTAAATACATTTTAAATCATACCCCCTGATGCTAGCGTAGTGATAATTGTTTGAATTTGTAGAAATTTTGGAACAATTACTTTGAAGTCTGAATATCCTGAATTCTCTTGATAGATGCTAACTCAAATGTTACTGATGCAGAGCAACCTCATTCTTTTTTTTTATTATTTTATCAAGGACATGTACAATAAGTGGTCAAGAAAAATAAGAATGGCAAGTATTCATACTCATACACAGAGCATTGACTTGTCTTTTCTTTAGACGTATCTTTTTACAAACTAGCAATAAAATGATTTTTAGTACTGCAAAGTAGTAGTATTTCTCTGCATGTTCCTTGTTGTTAATGTGGGCGATCTTGGATTTTGGCTTTATCATCATGACAGCATTTTCCCTAACGTATCCAGTATGTGAATGCCATTTTCTATCATCTTTTTTTTTTTAATCAATCACATCCACTCTCTCATGATTTTTTCACAGTTATGTGAACATTAAAAAACAGTGGTACAGCATGGCAAAGATATTTAACATCTTGTTGTAACTCCCAAGACAATGAGATTAACCCTACTCAGTAGAATTTTTAACAGAAAAGAGTTTCAGAATTTGAGTCCTCCTTCTGAAATCCTTGTTCAGCTGTGGACCACAGTATCTAAAAGATAACACAACTATAACAAATTTCATTTCCCTTCTCAGGTAGCTTTAAGTGAAATTGCAATAATCTTCCTGGACTATATGAAGTCTTTTTGATCTACCAACAGTACTTGAAAGCTGGCTTATATCAACAGTCTCTTTACTTCTCAGAAGGTAGTCAAAATCTGGGATATACAGCATGGAATGCCATTGGGTTAAGACAGCTCCTAAGCAAGTATTTATTTACTTTCAACACATAAATGAAAGAATAAATAACAAGGCATCCAGGAAGGTGGAAGAGAAAAGAAAAAAACACAGGTAAAAAAAAGAGAAAAAAACATGGAATTTGACAGGGGTGGGGAGAAGGAAAATAAATTAGAAACGGAAGCCAACAAACAACTACAATGCAAATGATCAAGGCAGATCTAAACCCTGACAAATCAACAACCAGGACAAAATGATCTTTTAGCTGACGAGCAGACTAATTTCTTTGTGTTGCATCTAACACAACAGGGCTCCTACCAGTGGTACTTCAAGCATCCAGGATACCAAATTGTTTCTTCTGCAGAAACAATTGAGCAATGACTAGATTGATCAGTGACTAAACCATAGATGGGTCACGCCAGTAGAACATGCTAGGGAAGCCTAAATTATACTCATAATTTTCCTGGGAAATTGGTAGATGATGATCATATACAAGGTAAGCATAAACCTTGAGGTCAGTAGTCTTACATCAATTCTATAAATATTCTAGTGATGAGTATATATACAGACATTTACCAAATTCAGAAATACTCACTCTTCTTTAATAACTGCAAATGTGATATAACTAACATACTAAAATTTAACTTTAGCCACTTAGAAGTTTCTTTCAAAAACACGTTGGTTGAAATTTGATGATCATCCATGTTGCCTTCAAAATACTAACTACCACCACAAGCAGGAAAAGGTCTATCCATTTTTTGAAAATTAAGTTGAGTTAGTGTTTAAGGAGAATTTTGCTAAGAAATTTTGCTAAGAATTTTGCTAAGAAAAACACACTTTAAAGCCGATGGTATAGTAGACAAAGCATTTAAAAGACCTCAAGAGCTAAAATCTCCAAAGACCTCTTCTTCCCTCCTGGGACATCAGTTCCACCCAGTAACACCAGATTAAGCCTTTTACAAACACCATAACCTGTTAAACCTATCTGGTTTTATTTCTGCTCATACTGGTAGGCTTTTCTAGAAAACCTGTTCCTCTGATAGTTATTAATCTTTAAATTTTTCCTGCTCATACCCACTTTTTCTTTGTGCCAATGCAGTCCCTTAGTTCATTCATCTCAAATGTTTATCTTCTTGGTGTTATAACAGAAAATAACAATGTCTACTCTCAGCATTTGTTTTTCTAGTCTAAGAAGCCAGGCTATTTGAATGTTTCTATAGAACATAGCCTTTTTTTTCCTGCCACTTAGCCTAATATCTCTTTCACACAAATTTAGATTTTTTTTTTGAGGGTCCAAATGCATAACCTTGCAACTCTCACTCTTAAATTCCATTCCACCAATATTACTTCACCCCTTCAGGTGATCCCATTTTCCTCCTGTATTGTGATCTTTCTCTTCGTTGTTAATCTCTGCAAATTTAAAGTATCAGGCCATTCTCTTTCTCTCTCTCTCTCTCTATTTTTTTCCTAGGGTCACTAATAAAAATACAGTAGGATAGACATTTAGAATACTCTTTAGTAGTTTCTGGCATGATTTTAAGAGGTATTTATTTCTGCCAAAAGAAGCATGTAGGTGCTTGCTAGAATTTTTAGCAGTGTGGATACCTAACATGGACTAAATTCTGTGACTGCTGTACTCTCAAATTCCCATTATGGACCTACCAGCTTCTTTAGGTCCTTACAGACTAATAGGTTGCAATTTGAAGTTTTTCTATGAATTTTTAGAGGTTGATCTTCCAAAGACCTAAACTGTTCAAACTCAGTGATCACCAATCTATCTGAAAATCTGATCCTGAACATCTGAAAAAAAAACCCCCTCTTCTTTGTCTGTATATCTTCTAAAATGCCTTTTCTTTTTTTTTTTTTAATGCATTTGAGTACACTGTAGCAATTTTCCCTGTGACGAGTGTGTTTCATAACCTGGTTATCCAAGACTTAACATGTACAGTTTTCAGGTTGTTAGCATGCAGCAACCAGAAAAAACCCCAACAGTTCTCTCCCGAACAATGTATGTGTTCTGTAACAAAAGCCTTTCATTGAAGACTGCAGCATGCAAAGGGGGACTACCACAGCTACTGCTTGGAGACAAGGGAAGCCCTAAATCCTCAGGACCAAGCAGAAAAGACAGGGTCTCTTTCTCAGCTGAAAGAACAACCCTCTTATCCCCAAGATTTCATTCTCAAGATTTTTCTGTGAGACTAGAAATTGAGTTCCCTTGCTTTTAGGCAACAAAGTGATATATCAATCTTTGACTTGCTAAATGGATTCTACATTTAATGTAAAAGATGACTAATTTTTTTACCCAGTAAGCATGTACTTTTGTTTTATTAAGAAACAAATTGCCTGAATTGCCCCTCAATAGAAATACACATAGTTAACCCATCCGAAACCCAAAGTAAAAACAAAGACTGAAACGGGAGAGCTTGCATTCCCATCAGTATTCTTCTTGTTACTACAGGAACTATTGTAACTGCAATGGTTTCCATAAATGCTCAAGTCTTCCGTGAAGACTGCTAAGGACCAAGTTGCCACCAAAACCTATAACTGTGATAAACTATTGGTTTTTCACCTGCTTTGAATCTGCCACATGACAATTGTTTCATACATTTTCATTCATCATATGTTCTTCACTTAAAGACTCGCTGTGACAGTGACAGACTTCTGAAATTTAACGAGCTTCATATAGTATTATTCACCTTTTTTCTGTTTGTGCCAAAGTGCTCTTATCAGTGATGCTGACAAATTGCACACCTGGAATTATGCCAACTTTAAGATTACAGATAGGTAACGTGTGGGGTTTATACTCCTCCTCTTATTTTTTTGGCAACGGGAATTTCTTTGGTGTTTCATTTGACTGATAAACCAAAATGGTTTGGTCCCAGCTAACTCTTGGGCTGGGAGATCTGTTACTACAAGGGTGCTTGTGCCTGTGTTACAGTCATGGCATTCGTCTTTCATAACAAGCCTTCAGCACCCTTCAAGGCAGGAATGAAGAATGTTTCTTCTATTTAATCCTGAGTTATTTTGTTGGCTGTGGTTTTGACTGATAGGAATTTCAGAGGATGGCAGCGATGGTGGTGGGGAGAAGCATACAAACAAAGGGTCTGCTTGGTCTCATTTTTTACTCTTATATTTGGCCTGCCACCTTATTTGGATGCTTGCAATTTTGTTTGTAAAACAGTGATAAAGCCACAAAATGTCTCAGATATGAAGCAGCAAGAGGGGGGAAAAATATTACAAAAGTTCTTACTTTCTTGTATGGTTTCTGAGTAAAATTGACTCACACACTGTTTTTTCCTCCTAAAATCCAGTGTCAGTGCTCCATAATGTTAGGTACTTGACCTGGATTTTATTCATCCTTCTGTTGTGTCACCCCCAGAGGCTTCAAGTCATCCAGATTAAAAAAAAAAAAACACCAAAAAAAACCCCAGTACCAACCAAGCATATGAAACCAGTCCAGGCTTTAATCTTTTTCAAGCAAAGGAAGGTTGTGTCTGACCAGGGCCCCAGTACAGGCCCTCAAAGGAAGAAAAGGAAAGGAGATGTATGTGCCATCATCATTCATCCCAAAGGAAATGTTCTTTGCTCTACAGATTCTTCCTGCAGTTTTGGCAAAACTGCTTTTTCTTTGCCGCTATTTCCTCATTAAAACAAAATGAAACAAACCTGGTTTGCAACTCCCTCTTTCACTTTTAGTGCAAAATTAACAGATCACATAGGTAACATACCGACAACAGTAAGTTAACAATATCTACAGTAACTGACTCAGCCACACTGGAGAACTGCTGCATGAACTTCAGGAATCTAGTTTAGATTAGCAAATGAAGTTTCCCCTGCGGCTAGTGGAAATACACAGGCTCCTCTAGAAGATTCAGAACATTTTGTGTGGAGCTTCTCTCCCTCTATTTTTTCCAGTAACGGAAAAGATAACCTAAATATTGACAGTAGCAATGCTCTTCTGTCTTGTATGGATCACAACAGCTCTTTCCTTATCAACCAGTTCGCACTGATCATCATCAGTCTTGTGGGGTAGCTTTCCCAAAGGACATCATGCCCTGGTGATCAAGGAGCCTCTCTTCAGTATGTCAACAAGACAACGCCAGAAAGACAACTGGTCTTTGATATTGCTGAAAGAAAAAGGATACCAACCTGCCACCAGCCTACCCCTACTACATGATTTAAAACAGGAGCAAACTAAAAAGTCCCAGGCTCAATCAATCTGTTTATGCCTCAAGCTTGAATGAGCCTGCAGCACCTGGGAAGTTGGAAAGTTAAGAAAAACATCTGACTAGAGGTGCAGAAACCATGAACTAATGTCTAATCTTAAAATCAGTATATCTCAAGCAAATAAAAGACCTCCTGGGAGCCCAGCATCTTTGCTAATAGAGTTGTTAATTTAGATTCTTAATTATGAATTTGGAGTCTAACACGGACACAGTGTTCCTGATCTGCTGGACTGCAAACTGCTTCAGCATTTCTAATTCCTCTTCTAGGGCTCTGTAAGTGTGTGCGGAAGTGGGTGACATAACAATTACGTTATTCAAGCAAAATACTGCACATATGTAAATGAGCTCTGCCAGGACAGTAGGCAGACATTTGGGAATCCAGAGCTTAAAATGTAACAGCACAACTCTGTGGTTTATAAAAGGAATTTTCGTTAGCTATCATTGTCTGTGGTTACTTGAGAATAGTCGCTTGATAAAAATCTGAGGTACTAACGTATACATAGCTTGATTTAGAAAATCTATCCAGTCATTAACCCTAAGCAGCATATGCTTATCTTTGCTGGTGATGATGTCAGTGTTTAATTTCCTTTAGATAATAAATTCAATAGAGAGTTGACAGTGCTGCCTGGAATAAGCAGGGGGAAAAAAACCCTTTTACTATCTTATCCTATTGATCATTTTCTTTACTACTGAAGCTCTCTGTAAGCCACTTGGACAGCAAGATCATTCCTGAAAGTGTCAAGAGGCATATGATTCATAGTGTCTCTCTGGTCAAAATAAATCGGGAAGGGAAAGAAATGGGTTTCCCTTTCTCTCACTCCCCTTTCTTAGATTCCTTGAGTTTTCCAGTTGCTGTTGGTTTTGTTTTGTTGTTTTTTGGTTTGTTTTTTTTTTCTTATGAGCAAGTCCTACATTCTTCTGAAAGTTTTATATGCTTATAAAATGCTTTTCTCTGAGAAATCAGCTTACTAACACAATTTCTCCTCCATTACTGGGAATTTGATGCAACTTCTTTAGTTCTTTGTTTTATTCAGGCTGTTATCCAAACAATCATTTCTACTCTGTGTATTTAAATGGCCTCTTAGATTCACTACAATATTATGTAAAACCTGATCCTGTTCTCAAATACCCAGGTATCTACTACCAAGGTGGAGAACAATCCAGACAGGTGGCGCCTAAGCAAAAGTCTAGGGAGGTGAAAAGAAGTCACTGCACTGACTCAGCCCCCATGAGGCATGAGCCGCAGCCTCCCATCAAACGTGTGCTTCGCTGACATATTAGGGAGTTGCCCGTATGTCTAATGCTCTTGTGCTGGACATCAGGTAACTGGCATATGGCTTAACTTGGAGAGTGGATTCAAGTTTTGCACAAAGTTATTTATGTATATCCTTTAAAGTCTGGCAACTTCAGAGCAAATAGCTTTGGAGTAACTTACTTTAGGCTTTTAGACTAAGCAACGTACATCAGCCCTCTCAAATGTATATTCAACTGGAAATCGTCTGGCTACTTTTGAGTTGATACATCTGTCAAGTGAAGTGAAACATCAAAATGAAAAAATGCTGTGTTCAGAGACATCAGAATTATTGCCACATTCCTACAGGGCTATGTTTATAAACCTATGAATAGTTTAGATATAGCAACATACATAGTTTCAAAATTTATATAAACCAGCACTACTACTGCAGCAGTTTACTCCAGTATTCAGTAGCACGCAAAAAAGATCTCACAGATTTTGGAGAGGCTCTATTATGGTAAGGCTTATTATCTCTAATGTTCAAAGGCTTGCGGCTTCTCTGGACAGCAAGTCAGCTGTTCTCCACGGGCAAGGTAGCACCATGTAGCCTTACTAGTTATGCTTCTTATTCTTTGTGTTGTGTGAAAGGAAAATCTTAGTAGAAATTCATTGAGAGGAAGTTTGGACTACTTTGTAGTTTGCTACAAAAGCCTACAGTTCAATTACAACCCTGGGGAGAAAAACATGTATTATAAGCTTCATTTGCAGGACAGAAGTGTTTAACCACGTGATTCTTGCTGCATCATCCCAGTGTGATTAATACTTATGAAACTTCTAGACAGAACTGAGCTTTTCACTGTAGGAGCAGAACTGTTATAATAATCCAACCTGAGGATAATATCATGCAGGGAACTCCAGATCTGGCTCTGGAGATATGTTTATTATGTACTTTACCTTTGACTAGAACCAGAGTCATCAAAGCACCTTTTTCATGTGAGTAAGCATCACACCATGACTATGTTTCAAATACAAAATGACTCGTTCTTGCAACTTCAGAGCAATTACAGCATGCCTGTTGCAAATGTAATGAGCAATGGCCTGGGTAGCTTTTCATGGATCTTGCATGGGTCTAGTTATTCTAGTTCTACAAGCAGAATCCATTGACTAACCACACTGATTAGAACATTTTGACAAATAACATCCACACAGGCATCTAAGAAGAAGGAAAAACTTTTGGAAGATTACATAATTCTGCTTTTTTCCATCAGAACTCATAAAGCAGGTATGAAATTGATCCACAGGAATGTCATGATTAGACAAGCTGGAAGAAAAAAAAATTCCTTGGCAAGAGGACATACTGGAGATCTTCAGAGTGGTCTTTTTCCCCCCTCAAAAATATTACTTCAACAACAGTTAAATCTTTTTTCAAAAGGGAAGGATTCAGGAGTCAGTCTAAAAAGAACATAGATTTGGATTTCCTAAAAATTCTTAAAATAAAAAGGGCAAATGCTATTTATGTTACTCCGCTGCTGGAGCTGGGAAATGAAAATCAAAAACTTCACTGCTGCTATAGCTGGGCAGTGGGGGAGTCATCCAATTTTAGGAATGCTTCTTGTAAACAAGTGCAATTTTGTTTAGGCACTACAGAGCTAGGGTTGTTGCTTTCAAAGGAAGAGCAGAGCAAAGGGACTATGCTCTATGGGAACTCTCCAGCTTGGAAACGGTTGTGAAGCTGCCTAGAAATGAAGGACAGGGTATGTCAGCCAGGGAAATGTCTTTCTCTGAGGACTCTTCAGTAACAAAAAACCTACCATACAGGACTGAAAAAAATAAAAAAAAAATAAATATTGTGTAATCCCTATTCACCACTACTCCTATTCATCCACCCATGATGATGGTGGATTGTGTGTATTACCCTTCTCAGCAACTCATCACAGATGGCCAGTTACGAAAGAGCTCTGTTTGCTGCTGCAAGCCGCACAGTCCTCTGAATCATGGATGAAGACAACAAACGAGCTTCAAAATTCCAGAAGCTAGAGGAGATAAACTTGTAGCATGACAGACCACAGGGGCAAAGATTTACTGGCACAGCAACAGAAACATGTGCAGAAGAGTGATAAAAGTTAAGGTAGGGGTGATGCTGCCCCTTGGTTTGTAAGAAAGTCGTATCCTTCATTCTTTAAACTGATAGGCTAGGATATATCTTGCTGAATGACAATTTGTTTTGTTTAATGATGATTTTTTTTTCTCCTGCTGTTTTTAAGATGGTAAGGTGTGAAAAATGGAAGGAAAACATCTTATCATGGCTCCTACAGCATTTCTGCCAAACAGATTTTAGAGCCTAAAGCAGTGCTGAAAATCTAGAAGGGACTATCTACATTAATACAGAAAAACTGAGCAGTTCTTATCAAAAAAAAACCAACACAAATCCTCCATGAGCTGTAACAGATGTGTTTAGAACAACAAACCTAGCTGACCTTAATCAAAGAAAACACCCTGCCACACCCATGATAAATGGTAGGTCAGGATTACCGTATTCTTGTATTATCTGGTCATTCTGTATTTCTTTTCATCCAGCCAATGCAAAAGGTCACCTTGCAAAAGGCAATATATTACCATGCTACTTACATACAACCAGTTTGTAGATTGTGTGAATGATGCATGCTGCAACAAGTAAACATAATAATGAGGAATAGCTGTAGACAAGAGTAAACCACTGTATTTTATCAGAATCTATCTGCAACACATTTTTTTACTTGATGGCATGTGCATCCACTTCTTTTACTTATGTACAGTTTCCAAAACTGACACTTCTGTATGCAAAAGTACAAGAATTCTGCTTAATCTGTGAATAGTTGCCTCGTCATAAAACCAGAGCAAGCTCATGAATCTCATATAATTGTTATTAATGTTTGTGAGTGGTTTTGGGGCATCAGGGAGTGTTTTTTCTTCACAGATTTTGGATTAATTTAATTTCTATTTAACAATTTTTTGTTAATACAATTACAGGTTCATTGTGCTTTATTTCTTTTGAAAGAGTCTATTGCAAGTGACTGTTTGAACTCCGCATTTGTTTTATGTGTCCTGTTATTTTAGTATCAACAAGTTATATTAGTAATGCTGCCATCTAAAAAGGAATTAATCCTTTAAGAAAAAAAATTGTTCTGAACTAGTAGTTTAACAGCTATAGAGTCAGTATATTAGAACACACATGAGTCTTATCCAGCTATCAACAAAAGCAATCTGACCCACTAATGCTTTATGTAATCCTGGTAAAACTGTAGCTCAAGATGTCTAGGGTTTTCTTTGCTCCATATCACCAAGAAACAAGTGAAACAGGAACTGAATTCCATTCTATCCAAGTGATAGCATGTTCCTCCCTTAATTAAATCAATATGTTCTTCATTAATTGAATCTGAAAAAAAAAAGATTACTCTTTCCATAAAAAATGCTTACTCTTCCGCCTACTAATGATTCCGGTTTTTTGAATTCAGAAAACTGTAGCCCTGTCAGCCCATCAACTGATTACTGTTGATGCACGGACACCACTGAACATAAGCTAAAAATACTATATTCAAACTTATTAAAACATCAACAAGGATTATTACTACAATTGTGATATTTAAAGTTTTAAAGCAGCACAAAGCTACCTAACCCCCCAACCCATGGCTCTGTCTTCATCATGCACGAGGCCTGAAACATATTTGCAGCTTACATGCTAAAGATGACATTATGGGATATATTCCCTGGGAGTAGATGCTTGTGACACTTCCATAGATTCCAATAAGTCATTTTTCATACTCTTCTACTGTCAAAGATGGGCCACTGAGCTGGAAATGTCCCTGACAGAATGTGGGTTTCTGACCATATGATTAACTAATAAACAGGTTGAAATGTAACAAAATCTGCCTGGAAGTTGCGAAGAAAATGGGCAAAAAGAGAATCAATACATTCTAAACACTTCTTTTAAGGCTTCTCTAGTATAAAAATAACAGTGAAAGACTAGTAAGGCTTTCAGGAGGAATTCTGCTTACTGAGCATTGCGCTTAGTAAGCTCTGGGTTGTCTAGGGGTACTGAAAAGAGGCAAGATACTGCAGAAATCTTCGACAGACTCACGGGCAAGCCAAGGTGTTTAACAGAGCGTTTGGTATCTCTATTATTATAACCTCTCAGCATGCTCCCTCTGCTTATCCATGGGCTTCAGGGCTGCTGCACAGCTTCGGCTTACACCACAAAGGCTTCTCTGAGGCAACAATTAAGTGACTCTTGGAAAAGATCAGCAAGAGATACAGAAGGTATAGGTTCGAAAAGGAAAATCCTCAATCACTAAGAGAACACGTCTTTTTTCTATGTCCCCTACAAGGCAAAAATGTCATAAGCTAATTGCTTTTTTAAGTATTTATCTCTACCTTCACGTCGTACCTTCCAGTGTACGTGTTTGTGTGGCTCTAGTTGTCTGTGATGAGACTACACCTGAATAAGCATGACACTTTGCTCTGAAGGCCAGCCATTGTGAGCAATCAGTAGTGTCATCAGTTTGCAGCCCATCTCCAGAAAAGAAGACCTCTCTTCTTTTCTGGAGCATCTGCCTACCTGAGGCTCATGTTGGATGGAGTTACCAAAATAAATCTTGAGAAAAGTCTGTGATCATTCAGGAACCATGTTACTCTGAGTAACCTCTGCTCTGTGAAGGGTTTTTAGATCAGAACCAATCAGTACTTCAAGACCAGTGGCTATGACTTTTGTGTATTTCCCAGCAGCCCTGGACCTTCCTCCCTTGAGAGATGAGCACAGCCAGTTCCAAGGCCTGTGGTCAGCCAAAACAAAGTCAGCTAGCAGTGGACCTTCCCAGCATCACATTGCCAAGAAAGAGTCCTCCCCACCACAGATGGCAACCTTCAGGACAGACAAAGTCCTCTAAACACCTTACTGATCAGAAGGCAGCTGAGAATGAGGCACATGTTTCCATCACTCTGAAGATCCTCCTTCATGACCATGCTTGATAAACTGCAATTGTCTGACTTATCTGTTTTACAGGGGCTCGTCTGCACCTTATACAGACATTTCTCTAAGCTAAGCCTTGAACTATAGCTTCCAGGATCTTAGAGCTTTTCTACATATATTTTACAAATTCAGTATTTACAGATTTAAAAAGAGTATTTTCTCCCATGAATGCAAAAGCAGCACAACAGGAACACACATCACTTCCTGCTGCTGTATGAAATATCTCCTTAAACACTTTGAAAGACATTTGGTCTAGCCATTTAATGACAACTTTATGAAATCATCATAAAAACCTACTTTTCATAGGAGAGGTCAGAAAGCAAACTAGCTCCAGATTGCACATATTTCATAAATAATCCATGTATTTTTTACACTAATTTTGGCTGATATTGTTAGACAAATTTAATAAACTTTAATGGCCCTCATCTTGGTATTACATTGGTCTCAGTCCTAAATGAAGCTGAGTTCATATCCTGTTTTGTCATTAGATTGGCACAGATTTCCAGATCCTCCTTTGCATCTATTATTAGAAAATCTCTTCATCGTGCACAAAGAGCTAAAGTTTAAGAAAACTTAGTTTATATGATGCACTTAAGCAATCCTCTCAGGAGATAGTACATAAAGCTACTAGATGATTTCTGTACATAATGCTTTTTATTTCATATAAAGCTGAATTTTGGTTCTTTTCATTAATAAAAAACCCAAAAGCCACCAAACAAAAAAAAAACCAAAACCCACCAAGAACAACAAACAAACAGAGAGAAAAAAAAAAAAAAACCCACAGAAAAAAATATGAACTTCTTAATGTCTCATTTTGAAGACAGCTCCTGGTTTTGTGCTATTTACAGTTGCAGTAGTAGCTACAGGTTGGGCAGAGAAGAGATTCAGAGCAGCCCTGCAGAGAAGGACTTGGGGGTGAGGGTTGATGAGAAACTCGACATGAGCAGGCAGTGCGTGCTTGCAGCCCAGAAACCAACCGTATCCTGGGCTGCATCAAAAGAAGCATGACCAGCAGGTCGAAGGAGGTGATCCTGCCCCTCTACTCTGCTCTTGTGAGACCTCACTTGGAGTATTGTGTACAGTTCTGGTGTCCTCAACATAAAAAGGACATGGAGCTGTTGGAGCAAGTCCAGAGGAGGGCCATGAGGATGATAAGGGGACTGGAGCACCTCCCTTATGAAGACAGGCTGAGAAAGTTGGGGCTGTTCAGCCTGGAGAAGAGAAGGCTGCGTGGAGACCTCATAGCAGCCTTCCAGTATCTGAAGGGGGCCTACAAGGATGCTGGGGAGGGACTCTTCATTAGGGACTGTAGTGGTAGGACAAGGGGTAATGGCTTCAAACTTAAACAGGGGAAGTTGAGGTTAGATATAAGGAAGAAGTTCTTCACAGTGAGGGTGGTGAGGCACTGGAACGGGTTGCCCAAGGAAGTTGTGAATGCTCCAACCCTGGCGGTGTTCAAGGCCAGATTGGACAGAGCCTTGGGCGACATAGTTTAGTGTGTGGTGTCCCTGCTCATGGCAGGGGGGTTGGAACTAGACGATCTTAAGGTCCTTTCCAACCCTAACTATTCTATGATTGTATGATTCTAATTGTGACTTTGACTGTAATCTGTAATGCAGTCTGTAACTCTTGCAAATTGCCATCTTACGTGTGCTAATTATCTGTAAAAGACACAATATCCCTTATGTACCTTTCTTGCTTAGGTATTGAAATGCTAAATATTTCTTTTGGTTATTTAAATTTAAAAAGCACCTTATAATTTCAAGACATTTAACCCTACTAATACAATAGAATATTCTCTGTATAGTTTATGATAAAAACTACTTCTTTGGAACACAGTGAATTCCAGTTAAAGAGGTACAAAGCCCAACCATGTAAGATTTTCTTAGGATCTTAAAAAGGTATTTCTGTTGTAAGACTCATCTTTCTCAATTTCACACAGTACAAGAAATCCAAAGACTTTCTGAGCATCCTCCCCCAGCTTCCATGCAGAGTGGGGTGGCATTACCTATTGTACAGAGCAAAGTGGGTTTTACAGAGAATGAAACAGAAGAACTAAAGGTTTAACAGGGACAAATTTAGTTTCCTTTCTAGCAAGGAATATGCTGAAAAGACAGCTAGGTAGAGCACCTACCTCCTCCATTCCCCAAAGTAAATTGGCCATTGATCTTGAATGCACATAATGTTCTTGAGTAGCATTTCAAAGTGCCATATGATGTCTTTAAACCATACAGCAATTTGTATTTGCTAGTTTAAAGGTCGCTATGTCTAAAAAAGACAAACTTATAAATTAGTTTTAAAACCACTGCTAAAGTAGCTGTTTACTGCAGTTCTGTGAAACAGTGTCTTTGCAAGCACTTAAGGAAAGTCTTCTTCCCATGCTACCCACAGATAACCAATTATCCACAGTAGGAGTGATGCACATGCCTGAAAGGAAAAAAGTCCCTGAACGTGGATTTCACAGTAACACCAGTGCTGAAGCAAAGTGGACAGAAAGGTGATGAATGGATCATGCTGAATTTATCATGATACACAAATCCAAAGGTTGCTTTGCAAGAACAGAACCAAGATGAAAATTCTCCCGTTTTCATGCTCAGTTCAAAAGCTGATTCAATTGTTTGACTTCTAAATGAGATTGTGTTTCTTAGATATGTGTTTCTTTAACTATATGTTTCTTTAAATATCCTATGTATAAGACATAATGAAAGACAATAAAATCTGGCTGTTAAAAAAACAACCAACTTACTGTAATGCAAAAGATTTACCATTGACTGTTTGAAGTATACAGTGACAGCAACAATTTTTCCAAGACACTTTTTCTGTGAATTCCTACAAGAATGTTACCTTCTTTGGCACTAAATGACACCTAAAACACTCAAACACCAGACTGTATCACAGAACCCTTCATGTACAAACACACGAAGAGTCTCTCAATGGCATAAAGAAATTAGTAACAGCCAATACCAGAACTGAGCTGTTTTTTCCAAGACATGCCAATTGTGACTTATCCCAGTCACCTGGTAATAGATCTTACAGAAGAAAGGAGGCACAGAAAGAAAAGCTTTACTAAATCTCCTATATAGCCCACAGAAAGCATCAGTACAAAAATCTTCCCTTACAATTGTTTTGATCCTGTAAGAGATTAGGTGAAGCATGCAGGGAGAATAAGAACAAGGTTTCTACTTTGTAGTGCAGTGTGACAGGAGAAGCGGTACCACTACAGCTGGACATCTGCTGTAGTGGGATGTTGAAACTACTCGCACATTCAGTCCCTTGCAATACAAGTCAGTGCAAAGCAACTGAGCTGTAGTACGGCTACTGGCAATTAGTGGTGCTTCTGCATCTCAAGAGATACTACCTGTAGTGCGATTCAGTCCTCAGGCCTCCTGGGAACTGAATGGATGATAGCAACTTCCAAGGATTTTATACTCTGGCTTTGCTCCAAATTACAGCAGAACTGAAACACTTCCAGGAATCTTGGAAGGAAAATTCCACATCTCTTTTGCTTATTTATTTGTTTATTGTTTGCACTTGTTTCTAAAGAAATCAAAATAGACAAAAAACAAATCCAAAGAGTCACTTCAAAACTAAGAATTTTAAAAGATATATTCCAAAACATTAAAATGTGTAGTGTCTGACAGTCTCTTTTATTTTTTTGAAACAAAAGTCTACTGCAGTTGACCTGCTTTTGTGAAGTATTTTGATTTCAATAGAGCTGCATTTTCCAGGAGAGCTTTCACACCCCCAAAATTTGCAGATTTCTTCCATCTGTCTCTCACTTAGTCAAGTTATGCATTTAAATTTCATGCATTTCTTATCTTCAGTTCATTAAACAACTGATTCTCATTTTTGCATTACCCACTGCCAATCTATTTATCTCTTGCCGTGTGATAGTGCATGGGTACACAGTTTGCCCAGATGCATTTTCGGCATGGTACCACACCTTGGCCCAATAAACACAGCAATACATGTAGCACATTTGCATTTCTGTAAACTTCTTCATAAACAAATATAAAAAAGGGTCCAGGTCACACCTACCACTCCCAAATAAATCCACTGTTTTTTGAGCATTGAAGCTGGCATGGTACAGGAGAAGCCCCAGTGAATTAAGTTCCACATGTACTGTCCACTGCTACCCCTTGCTCTGTAGTTAGGTAATTTCTTTAATCCCCCCTGCTATTAATCAATCTGATCAAGCTCTACCATCACAGATCTTTGCACAAAATGCTATGCTTTTCAGACAACCACTGAATCTGATCTGAAGACACAATTTCTCAGGTCTCCCCAACCGCTGTGAGTGTGCAAGGATTCTTTCTTGGAGGAAAGATCAGGCACCAGGACTCAGATTTTTACTAACAGCACATGCCATCTGAATGCAGCATTCACTGCTACTAACAGGAATATATCAACCTGCTGTTGGGTATCTCAACCTGCTCTTGAGCAGCAGAAAATGACTTCCCCCACCATCACAAGCTTGTTAAGAATTCACAGGAAGCATATAAAGTTAAGGACAGCTCTGATACACTGAAGATGAATGACTGATACACAATGAATCATAGAACTGACGGTTGGAACAAACCTCTGGAGGTCATCTAATCTAACCTTCCACTCAAAGCAAGGACTATCACTAACATGAGATGACATCAGCTGTGACCATGCTTAGCTAACTAGAACATCTCCAGGGACCAGTAAAAAAACAAAATAAATAAATCTGATGGATGACAAAACCATTAGATACTTCAGACTTAAGAAAAGGACAAAATGTAGAAAGCATAATAATACACATTAATAATAAATATTATACAATCACGTTTGAAACAGCACTGCCAACATCTAAATTTAGGCTACTCGATCATCAGCACACCTGAAACCCAACCATACTAAAAACAACATGTCTCTGAAATGTCTAAAACTGGGAGATGTCACGGAGGGAGGTGGAACATGTCCAAGAAAATAAAAGCAATGAGAAGACTAGATGGCTTAGGCATTGTAAGATAACACACACCTCTTTGTATCTGGGTCATATGGTTTTAAACCAAATGAGTATAAACACATTCCTCACTGTGGAATAAAGATGTGATAAAAAATCTTGAAGTAGTGTGAGCAGACCTTCCTTTCTTTTAGCCTACCGTCAGAAATAATCTGCCTCATGGAATTCACTCTGACATAGCAACACCAGCACTTTGTGCATACAACCAGGACAACAAAAAGTTCAGTCTAGAGTTATGCCTTCCTTTAATCTGCCTGGAAAATACTTCTGGAAATGAAAGGGACTCTATTTCTGTATCTCAATCCACAGAAACTCATCCAGATGGGAGAAGGAAAGTACCAAAAGCAGGACTTCTGGCTTGTCATGTTTCTTCTCTTTGCAGCAAGATCATTCATGTGCAATTGTTCTTATACACAATTCTCCATTCCACCGTTCATCACATTTCAGAGATGCTTTATTTATTCACAGGTTTATCTGTAGCAGAGTAGCAAGGAAATGGAACCCAGAAGCAAGCTGTCTGGTGGCTACAGATACTCTTAGAAAAAACTCTATAAGTAAGTTGGCGGACGTACATTTGACAGTGGACTGTAGATCCAATGTAGAAAAATGCTTCATGAAAAGGTGCATAGAAGTTTTGAAGACGATAGGAAAAAAAATAGAGCTTATTAGAAAAGTTTAAAACATGCTACTGATAATTTTTCATATTTACAGAATGATTTAAGTGTTGCATCTTGCAAAAGATTATGTGAACCAGAGGTCTATGTATGTGTTAGGAGACTGGAGGATCTTCAAGCACCTAGCAGACAATAGACATTGGAATGGGCACTGTAGTTTGCAGGATCTGCTCGATTTTGAAGCCAACCACTTTAATTTAATTCTGTTCGTCCTATTTTGTTCATACTGCTGATGAGAACAAAATCTTCAGATCAGCCCTTCTCCTAGAATTCCAGCTCATTAGCCGTATTAAAAAAGAGTTGGTGCCCACCCCATTTCCTAGCACGCAGGTGTCTCCTCCTACATGGCCTTTAGGCTTACAGCTTAATCAGAGGACAAGCCTTGTGGGAGGACAGTGACATACCCACTGGGCTGCAGGGACAATTTCTTTCAGTTAGGGCCATGAGGCATCAGCAAGGCTTGCCTGGGTGAAAGCCTGTAAGGCAGCTGATGATCCTGCCCTATCATTAAACCAAAGATGCCTGCTTTCAGAGGAAGAAAACCCAGCATGATTTTAGTCAAAAGCATGTCTTTTAAATAGAGTAAACAGAACAAACTTTCAAATAATAAACCAGAACCTAGTAACATCATGAGCAATTGTCTTGAATGTGTTAGCACATGGCCTATACTGTTATTTTTCACAGCATTTTAAAGCATATTCCATTTTCTTCTGGTTAGAATAGAAATCTTAATCACAGGACTGGGAAGTGCTGATTGTATGATATCTGCAAAACTGCAGCCATGCTCTTCTGAATAATCTCCCAGTCTAAAGAAAACCCTTTCAAATATATATTAAATCATCCTTAAGAAATGCTAATGTTAACCAACATAAATGAAGAGCTGTCCTGAAGACACTGAATTGTAATGACATTTCATTTACATCTACAAATTAAATGCTTTTCTCCTCTCTAAGCTTAAGTGTTATTATGCCTGATTACATTTTCAGATTTTTTTCCCCTCTTTTGTTCCCCTATTGGACTGTCTGTTTTACAAACAGGTTTAAGCAAAAACAGTTAACATTTCTATCATGTGGACACTCATCTCACTTAATTGCATAGAGTTCAAACATTTCTGGGATTACAAAAATGTATATGGCTTTGCTTAGCAATGCAAAGTTCCTTGATGTGCTTGAGCACAGCCTAAGACACAATAGTAGTTTGTTTTGTACTTTTAACAAAGACAAAATATTGGACGGATTTAGGTCAAAGAAAAAAGAGCATGCTAAAATGCTGTAGAGTTAAAATTCAGCTGCAGCAGTAAAAAACATATCCTAATTAATTATAAATTTCATGAATACCAACTCAAAGATAACGCCAGTTATCACAGCATTATATTATTTGCAACTTTTTTCTCAAAATAGTGCCTCACTATTCTTGGTGCCTAATCCTGCAGTGAAATTTCCTGTTTATCTTACCTTCCTAATTTTTTTCCTTTCCTCTTTGCCACAGTGAGAAGTGAAATTATCATTGTGGTGCTCTGAAGATGTCCTATTTTCTGCTGGCAATAATGAGGTTGACTCGAAGCATCAGGGGTTATATACTGAAAATATTTATCCATTCCTGTTCCATTACTTTATTGTCAACATGTAGTCATTTTCCAAAGTATTTTAACAACAAAATATCACTGCACCTGACAACTTTTATACTGGTTCTCCCACAGAACTTTTTCCTATTCAAAATTGGTTAGCCAATGACAACTATACACATTCCATCATATAAATTTTTGTTACACTTAACAATACAAATGATGGTGAGAACTGAAAATATTTTCCTGCCTTTTGGATTAAAAAAAAAATAAAAGTAAGGAAAGAGAAGAGGAAAGGAAAAAGGAAAGAGGAAAGGAAAAAGGAAAGAAGAAAGGAAAGGAAAAGTGAAAGAGGAAAAGGGAAGGGAAGGGAAGGGAAGGGAAGGGCAGGGGAGGGAAGGGCTGCTGAGGTTAAGCAGATATTTCTGAGAGTGGGATCACTGCGTGAAGGGAAGGGAAGGGAAGGGAAGAGAAGGGAAGGGAAGGGGCATTGATCTCTGCTGGTGTTCATACTTTGCTGAAAATTCTATTTCCAAATCAAACCAAAGTAGAAAGAAAATTGTTTATTCAGAAGCTTTTTTCACTGAAAATAGCAGAAGCATTGTTTTCAAAAAGAAAAGAAAAGAGCTATTATAGGAATGAAAAAGAGCTTCCTGCTCTGTGCAATACCTGTAAATCATGCATCCTTTAGACATGTCTCTGGGCAGCCAGTTTGCCAGGAAGTGGCACATGAAACAGAACAGGAGTTAACAAACTGCATGGCTTATCAGCTCAGGAGCCAGGCTGGGGTTAGTGCCCTGCTGCGGACATAGACAGGCAGCTGGAGAGGCAGAAGTGAGAGCAAGAGGAGCCAGCAGCAAGGCTTCTGCTCTAGGGTAAACTGCAGGATAGAGGAACTATTGATGATCCATGTGGTGGGACGAACTGCCTTCGCCAGGTCAGTGATGACTGTGCTGCAGTGGAGACCCTTTCTCTCTGCTCCTTGTGAGACAGTGAGTGCTGAAAAAAATTCACCTCTTGCCCCCATTATCCAAATGAACTGATAGATGGACCAGCCTTACCCCAACTGGCCAGTGAAAACATGACTAGTTAATGTTCTGGCTATAGCATAAACTGTACCAACCTGAAATTCCATGTTCCAGTAATAGGAAATACATAAAAAATAGAAATATGCTTTAGTTGAATTCACTGAACATTTAGAAGAAGAGCTAAAATGAATTCAATATTGTTCCCCTTCCTCTTCTAAAATAATCTTCAGATCTCCAAAGACCAATTCATGCATTAAGACTGCAGAATTCTCCTAATCAATCCATCTGGCAATGTTAATTTCATAACAAATCAAAAGGCAGATAGATTTCCTGTTATGCTATATATCTAGCAAATTTGAGTTGCTAGTGATAACAGAAAAAGTACTAAATCCATGAGATAGGAAGGTGTTGTCATTAACTATATTGCACTGTGACGCTTCTGAATTTCACTGAGTTAAGACTTCCCCAGAATGGCAGATGAAGAAATGCTCCAAATACGAGTAAAAATCATCAGCAAGCAAAGAGATAGGTGATGAAGAATTAAAGGGGAGCTATGCTTAACATTCCTTTTTTTTTCAGCAGATTGCTAAACTTTCAGAGAAAGGATAGAATTGCAGCTCCTAAATTGGTCAACAACTCTATCCAGCAATATGTTTCACAGAGGCTTCCTTCAAGAAAAAGCTATGCTTTCTATGCCATTTAAAGCACAGAACATTAGTAATAACTTGAGCACAGTGGTCAGGAAGAATGAGTTTGACAAAACTTGTGACAGAGGCTCAAACAACTATCTAGTAGTTAACTTCTGAATTCTTGACAAACAGGATACCAACTTTCTCTTACAACTCCTAGCTGCAGTGTATAATTTTCAGCATTTCTCACAAGATGAAAAAAGGAAGAAGAAAATCAAACGAAAAATACATGAAGGTGGTAACCCAATCTGGCTGCATTCACCAGGGGAGTCAAAGCAGACTGACACAGAGGTATTATTAGCTAGCTACATGAACAAGGTTAGTGAATCAGCTCATTTATCATTACACTGTTCTAGCCTCTGGTTCACCTGAAATACTGTTTTCCAGGATGAAAACCACTCAACCTAAAGTATCACTTCATAGTACTCAGATGGATCATAAATCTGCACTGCAGCAAAAGCTGATCTTTAACCAACAAACCCACCCTATGTAACTGATGCTGTCACTAACAACCCTCCCCCCAAAAAAAGCAATAAAAGCATTATTACATATAAAAATAATTGAGAAAAATCTTTTAAAATAAAGACACTCTAGATCCTTGCACTTTATCTAAAATAACATTCTTAGTTGCATCTGATCTCCTGCTACATTAATATGCTGTCTACTGCAAAACTTTAAAGCCACTGAAATGGTATCTGGTAGCACAAGACTAATACAGTAGGGAGACAGGTTGAGGTACCTGACCAGATGAGGTACCTGACCAGATGTTAAATAAAACTGAACAAGAATAAGCCATATCTAAGAGCTCTTCTTAAACTGCCAGTGAAATCTACAGCCTCAGCATCACTATCACTGAATTATGCTACTGAGCCAAATGTACACTGAAATAAAGCATGCTAGCATGAATTATTCATAGTCCTAAGCAGTGTCCTAATATACTCTGTAACCATTACACTGCCTAAAGATTTGGAATAGTGTAGGAATATGAAAATCAAATATTTCTCCTTTCAACAGAGGGTGGACATAAATTCAGTACAGAATAATACCTAATCAGGTGTACAAGGAGAAGTAGTAAGAGCAGTAACAGTACTATGGAAGATGATGCACAATTGCAGGAAGGTTAGTCTGGGAGAGATATAGTAGTTTAAATTTACATTCATTCAAATTAGACTCTTCTCAAGATGTTAAAAATAAGAAGTATAAGAACAGAAAAAAATGTCATTCAAGGCAATGAATCATTTTGAAATATTTTTAGCAAAAAAATTATTGGTTCTCTTCACCACCTTTGTTCTCTTACAGTCAACGGGGTACATGTCAGCTTGACTGGAAGTTTCAGGACTGGACATGTAGTCTCAGTGCATCAGTAACATGAGCTATCTCAATTACACAGGGTTGAACATGTCAAAGATTAATATTCTGATGTAAAGCAAAAAAAAACCCAAACAAAACTCAATGCAAACAAAGCATCAAAAACCACTTATATCTTCTATAGGTCACCTCAAAACATATTTAAGCAGATGTTTGCTCAGCTATGTTCTGCTTTATGATCCATATTGTCCTTTGAAGAAAGACTTCAAGAGAAAAGCTTTAACCGTTCCCTCCAAAAAAAGCTTCAAACCTTTAAAGCTGTGCATGCACACTATCTCATGGTGCAAAAATATTCACTAGTCTTGAAGTTACAATAACTTTTCTTTTTTTTGAAATTCTACAAATAAAATGAAAGAAAGCATTTTTAGGTAATAAGCAAATATGTGAGAGTAGGTGTTAGTTTTATTCACATGTTTATTTTACCAGGTAGAATAATTTAACAGTTGTCATGACCTAAAATAAAGCGTGAAAGCACCTAATGAGAACCAACATGGATTTGACTGAATTATAATGATCGAGTAATAATTTTCTGAATAAAATTTACTATTTTAAAAGATTGTACAGCATGTGTTTAGAGATAAAACTCTACAATGTAAATGTAGAACTAAGGACTTAACTGCTGCCTTTCTTCATTAATTTCTCAATTCAGTTTTGTTTCCTTGGTTTCTTAAACTTACTGTTGAGATTTATCTAGGTTCTGATACACTATTTATAATCACATAATCCAAGCCACTCCCCCAAAAATAAATCATAGAATCATAGAATCATTTAGGTTGGAAAAGACCTCTAAGATCATGAAGTCCAACTATTAACCTAGCACTGCCAAGTCCACCACTAAACCATGTCCCTAAGTGCCACATCTACATACCTCTGGGGATGATGACTCAGCCACTTCCCTGAGCTGTCTGTTCCCCAGTGCTTGATAACCCTTTTGGTGAGATAATGCCAGTTACTATTTTATTACTAGAAAAGTAAGACATGATACTCATACAAAACCAGACTGTGACAAGAGTAGACCACAGACCAGTAATCACATTTGCCAAAATTCAGGATCTGAACCATGAAACCATCTCTGGTTATTTATGAGATTCACCCTCCATCCTCTAAAGAAGCAGCAGCACTGCCTCTATCATAATTCACTCCTAAAGAGTTGTAATGATGAAACATGTAACACAATGGATTCATAAAGAACTTCACTACAAGTGGGAAGATTCAGTGCTCAGAATGATTAATGTTAATTATCATTGTCAATGACCTTCATTCACTGGATCCTGGAACAGCTTTCTGAGGTGCCTCACTTGACTGAAAGACATTTATTAGCTGTTTGGTCTACAGTGTGCCTTCCCTTTAAATGAAACCAATTTTGGAAGGGGAAAAAAAGCTTGTCATTAAGGATGTCCATTGACTTTGTTAATATCTGCATAGAAACACACACAGGTTTCAGGGGAGACATACTATATCCCAGAACAAAGAAGGATTTGAACAAGAACGGGTAGTCTCTTGTGGGTTCATCATTTGAAATGTTAGCACGCTCCTCCTGTCACCTGAAAGCTTGCAGTTGCTGCCATAAATGCTAGGGACCAGCAGCCCTGGTTTAGTCTTGAACCTGAATGTAGAACTCCTTGCTTATGTAGGGGTTATCATGAAGCAGAAACATTAACTGTATTTTCCTGTCGGCACTTCAGTGTAGCAGCACAGCTACCCAAATGTTTTTGTAGGTTTAGGACAGACAATGGAAGAATCATCTCACAAGTAGGAGGATTTCAGAAACTTTCTGGAGTCGTTTGTTAACAACTGCAAAGAGGTCACATCTTATAATCTGTAGACATAGGGTTAGAGAAAAAGGGAGCCACATGAACTCTGACCTTACTGTTCTCTTTTCATTCTAGCATTACACACTGATGGTCAAAGAGAGGCCTCCGAGAATTGAGAAAGGAAATTGGCCACGAACAGTTCACTGATTTAATAGCCTACAGAAACTACTTCCATGAAAATCCAATGGGTTGATGAAGTGCCACCCTAGAGGGTGGGTCTATTTCTGCAGAATAAATCTATGGAGCATGCTTTCATAGCAGGTGAAACCCCAGTTTGACTGCTTACTTCCATGTCCAGCTTTTTATAAAAGCTCACCAGAGTAAGCCCTGATCTTAGAGCCTGACACATGAAGAGGTTTTAGGTCTTAAGCTCCTCTGAAAAACTGACCATGTGCACTTAAACCTTTCAACACACACACAGTGCACACACCTCAACAGATTAACAGCTTGCTCAAATGTCATGTCTACTGACCAGTCGTCACTCCCTATGTTAAGAAAATTCATGGGTTTGCATCTCTTACCTCCATTAATTCACACCACTCATGCATAGTGAGGTTTATTCCCAGAAGTGATGTCATTGAGGAAGTCCGAGTAGCTGATCAACATTTAAAGGAAGACATTAATAAGCTGAAGAGGAGCCATTCCAAGCAATCAAACTCATCTTCCTCTCCATACTTTTGCCCACACAATTAATAAGGTTTTATAAAAAATGATAAGACTAGTCCATGGCGTTTGGTTATTATCAGATTACCACACCTCAAGAGCATTTCAGAGACAAGGCAGTGTGGTCTGCTGCATAATTTGAATGGCATATCCACGTGCTAATAAGACAAGATATGAATTTGGAGGTCTCCATTTATTTCAGTAGAACTAAACAGCCATTTACAAAGCACACACAAAGCCTGACTCAGATTACAATATCAAACATTTCCTGTTTTCCAGTTACAAGACATTTATCTCCTTAAGACAACTGCAATCGCATCAGAAATGCTTCCATGCTCTCGAAAAAAAAAATAGAAAGAAAAAGGAAAATCAGTTTTTCAAACTTAGTGCTTGCCATATTCAAACACTGGAGATGCAAGGTCTGGGCATGCTACACTGCTGAGCATCTACATAAAAAGGCTCACGAGCCTGCCCTGGCAAAATTCAGCCAGAATTCAGTACAAAGGCTTGGTTTTTTTAGTCTGTGTATGGAAAAAAAAATCTAGGCAGTGGTAAACTACCTGTTCTAATGTCTGCTTCTGAGTAAAACTAGCTGAATTTCTAGTTAAAAGTTTAAAACCCAAAATGCTGTGTAAGCATAATTGTCATTTCAGGTTAAATTAAATATTGGGGTTGGTGTTTTATTTTCCTTTGTAGATTTTCTGAACCAATCTTTTTCTTATTCTTCCAGTGCATGTAATCAATAAAATTAACTGCCTGCATTGCTCTATCTACACAGTTCTCTATAAAGAAGTTGCTAATGTAAATTGTCCCACTTGGTTAGTCATGAGGACCTCAGGCAGGGTAATTACACACAATCCTGAATGAACGCAAGTTGGAAAAGGGAAATACTCTCCAAACACTGCTGGGCAGTAAATAAAGGTGAATCAGTGATCCCTGATCTCTGACAGTATGCCTTCAAAACAAATCCTCCTGCAACACCTGATTAAATGTTCCTGTTGCTTTCACTGACTGTGGTCTTCTGAGTTGTGCTGCTTCTTTACACAGCTTTCTACCAGTATTCATTGCCATTAGTGTGAACACAATGAGCTCATAGAATCAACCTCTTGAAAAGTTTCACTCTTTCTTTACCTAAGAGGCAAGCAGATGCTAGAGTCATACAGACAACTGCAGCTCCACACTTCAAACTTCTCATTTCTTTCTCATAAACGTAAGACTGGAAAAACTAACTCAGAAACTCAGACCTATTTCAGGGCAATTGGTTTTAGAAGAAACGCAGCTTCAGTTAGCCCTGTGAAAATGTAGTCGCATACGAAACTGCTCCCAGGAGGAAGCAGTGTAAGATCATTATTGTCTCTAGATGTGTGGACAGAAGACCTTAGAATTTTGAGGTATTTAAGGAATGTCTTTGTTTGCATCATAATTTAGCATGTTTCTTCAACTGTTAATATCATTTTGCTCTGATGCAGCAGCTCTCCATGATTTTCAAAATTTTTCTGTCTATACTCCCCAATACTTTTCTCATGAATGCATGGATCCCTAGATAACAAAATAAAATTTTCTACCAGTGCATTGCTATTGTTAATTACCTTTCACAGATCCCTCAGGAGAAGTCCAAAGATGCCTGGGGGTCTGTAAGATAACATCTAAAAACTATCATGATTCATGTAACAATTATTATTTATGTTCGCACTGAAATGTTACTTAAGACTTTGCAGGACAAATTAAAACACTCATTTAGCAGGGAACTATCATTATCTTAAAACTGAGGGTAACTCAATCCATTTAGTAACTGAATGGCCCACTGGAATTTAACAGCTTTCTGCATTGACTACACAGATGTACTTAAGGCAACTGCTCAAGAAATTAAAGAAGGGAAATACATGACCATACAACCAATGGTTTGCTGAACAGGTTTCTCATCCTAAGTTGCATATCCCATTGATAATAAAATGGGATAATAATAACATCTTGTGATAGATGTTGATTCACAAAATAGTATTTCAGTGCAGTGGTTGCTTCGAAGCTTAAGTGCCTCAGTTCAGGCTGGTTTACCAAAAGGGCAAGACTGAGATACTCAAAGGTATTTATGTGAAGGTTCACAGGAACACTTTGTGGCGGTTTGGTGCCTTTGAGAGCTTGGATCCTGTACACATCTTTTTAGGTCACTCTAAATGTGCAAAGATCTGCATGGGTTACGATCAACATAGATTCCTACAGACATTTCTGAGGCATCATGTTACATAAAACAAACAGTTTATTTTGTATCACAAGGTTCAAAATTAATCAAGAATATTGACGGTTGGGCACCAGCCTCTGAAAGAACTGTCTGTTTGACTCCTTGTGGCACATGCTTTGTGAAAACTGCTTTTACCTGGAAGGAGCACAGAGCAAGAGATAGGGTATGAAAGGTTATATAGCCTTATCAGTGGCCTATGTCTCAAACTATTCACGTTTAAGGTCTTAAGTTTCAGTCGTTTGGATTTTTTTACACTTTCTTGGAGAATATTAGTTGGTTTTGTTTTGTTTTTTTTAGAAAAAAGGGAGCAAAGTGCTCTCTTTTTCTAAGTGTTTTCTCCCTCTAATTCCCTCAGATGCCAAGCACTAATACATAGCAGGAAATGGATGCTGAGCACTACAAAACAAAAGACTCTGGAAAGAAGGAGATAGGGGTGCATGAGTGATGAGAAGGTTTGAAACAGTGGTTATCTATAAGTCTGCTTTATGTATTATAATGTTTTTGTTAGACATTTAATTGCAATTTTTTATTTTTTTTCTTAAGTGAGAATGAGAAGCTGCACTCGTTTATACTGCAGCAAGGCAAACCTTGCCCAGTGTTTGTCAGCTCAGTAAGTATTTTCTTGTGGAACTAACATATGTGCTTTGGAGTGCTAATGTACTCTCTCAATTGTTTTTCTTCTTGCTAGCTGTATTGACAGTAAGATTTGTGTAGCACTGTTGTACCCCAAAGGTCAATTCAAAACATTTTTCCACAGCCCCTACCTTCAAATATAGAGTTATCTCAAACAATATATGCCAATGCAGCTTCTTTGCCAGCTATTGCACCACAAATAATAGACAATTAAAAAGTTTAAAAATTAATACACAGCAGATGGAATCTTCAGCTGCAAATATTTTTTATCTATACCCACACACGCATTTGCAATGAAAACAAGCATCAGAACAAGGTTATGTAAGCTAGCAGAACTTCTCACAAATGAAACCTTTGGCTTTGAAGGACAGACAGAAATAACGGAAACAGAAATGTAGACTACTAACTTCAATATTTATACAACTATTGCATTATTCAAACAGAGACCAGATGGGTAATTGTAAGTTTTTGTCCTAGATTTCTTGCATTCCTATGAATTTGACAGGAATTTGGGCTGGGAAAGGCTTAAAGGATTAGAAAGACAGTTATGGAGAGGCAATAAGTTCATCTTTATTGAGATGGCTAGCAACGTGCTGTTTCCCTATAGCAAAGTTGACACTTTCAGTGACTAAACAAACTGCAGTACATTAACCTATAAAAGAGCTGTGAAAAGTTGATCCTCCTTTATATCCAGATACAATCCAAAGACAAATACTTAAGACCCAGATTCTGACTAAATAATTAGCATAGTAAGAACATTCACTCCTAGGTATGGACTAGAAGGCAGATAAAATTGCCACCACTGCACCTGTGAACACATGTTTGCATGACTAGAGTCAAATTGCTGGCCCAAAGCCTGCAGTTTAGTTGCACAAGCACTGCAGGTGAGTGTGAGATGGTATCTTCATCATAATGATGAAGTAAGAAGGCATGATAGCCTGGCAGAGGAACCAGAGAGCTAAGAGCAGATGCCCTGCTGCATAGCTTCAAAAATAAATACCAAAGGAACAACATTAAGAAAGTAGTGGCTCTGAGCACGGTGTCTTGAGCGCATTCTTGCAAGTCTGAAATGCTGGGATTCACTAATGCACAAAACCTTTTCTGACAGTAAGCCTTGAGCAGGCGTTCTCCTTGTAGGCAAGACTGGGAGTTACTGGGGAACCCTATGGATCAGCTTCCAGGGCTCACAAGGTGAAAAACCTTACTTGGCATAGAGCACTTAATAGAATTATAGAATCAACTAGGCTGGAAAAGACCTTTGAGATCATCAAGTCCAACCAACCGTTCCCCCATGACTGCCAAGACCACCACTAAACCATGTCACTGAGGGCCTCATCTACACAGTTTTTGAACACCCAGGGACAGTGATTCCACCACTTCCCTGAGAAGTGTGTTCACGAGACACTCTGGAAGGCTGTAGGAGGAGGAGAAGTGCAGACACAGGAATACTTGTTTCCCTTTCATTTCCCATTCCTGCCTTCCTCTTTTCTGCACTTGTCAAAATTGTGGTGTTTGTGACAAAAGCAGGAGAATACTACTGGGTTATGTGAGTTGCTGTGTTCACTATACCTGAGTTTCTTTCCACAATCTCTTAGGAAAAATCAATGCAATGAAGATGATCTGTTTCTCCTTTTTGCTGTGGAGCACCATCAAGTCTTCAATTCATCAAGTCTGAGGCAGAGAATGCCTGCCCAAGGTAGCTGAAATGTTGCTACCTGGTTGTATTGTATGACTGGCAGTACTCATCAACTCTTATGTGAATGTACTTGAAAGACGAGAAGAATTGGTGGTAAGTTAGAGGTTAGTAAGGTTCCACACCTTACTAATCAATTGATGAGGAGTGAGACACCCAGCACTTACAAGGAAAAGGAGAAAAACTGCTCTCAAAAAAAAAGAAAAAAGGAACATTCCTTTTCTTCATCTATGAAGAAAAAAAAACCCCACAAACATTTTATCAGAAACCTTCCCTGATACCAAATAGCATTGGATAGAACTGCAGACTTAAAATATGCAGACCTGAAAATTCATACCATCTCTAGCTTTGACGTGATTTTTTTCTGTAGTAGTCAAGCATATATTTGGGACAGTAGCAGTTTCTCTGATTTATGAAGCCTAGGGTTTGGTCCACTGGTTTCAGGAGGAATTGATGGTGGCTGAGCAATGTTCAGCAACCTGCAAAACGGAGCTTTCAGAGAAGCATTGAAATACACACCAGCGAGGCTGATTTTTCTCTCTGCCAAGTATACTCTATCTGTAATCTCTGCAAGCCTGAGGCTGTTCCCATTCTCTTTACAGAAGTGTTTTCCAACTGGATGGAGTTCTGAAGTCAGGTTCACAGGAACAGGAACAAGGGTTGGTCACCGAGCCACGAATGTGGCTTCTAGGAATCAAATCCCACAGTTTGAGACTAAGGTTCAAAGTGTAGTTTTTTTCATGGATAATTAGCTTTAAGGCCCTTCACTGGATCAAAGCACAGGACCTTTCCCAGTTCTAATTCATCCTCTGTTCCTAACTTCTTGACATACTGAAAATAGAAATCTGTTTAATCTAAAATTCCATATAAAGAATTGAGTAAACTGCTGTAAGAGGTGCACCAAGAATAGCAATGCATATCTAACAACAGAATCAAGTGCTTCAATGACTTTAACTTGAATCTGCATGTTAATTGTGCATAGCTTGATCACAATTGGCCATCTGTGGTCATTTTTGAGGATGGCTTTCTTAAGTAACAATCAATCACATAGTAACATCACATCCAAGCCAGAATATCCCAAACATATTGCAGTTAGCTGTTGGGATTAAATGGTCACTTCATGAAACAAGCACATAGTTTTTAGGAAGGTACATTATTTTATTTCCTTACAGACATTTATTCAACAAAAATGTTAGCACCTTTGAGTTAACAAACAAAACCAGTGAGGTACAAAATCAATATTTATACACTGAAACTGAAAGCTAAAGGGCTTTTGGTGTGCTGAACAGCAGAATATAGGTCTTTTTTATAAACAGTCCCTACTGAAAACGTGACAGCTCTGGCACAACTCACAGTAGGAAGGGAAGAGGTAGGACACACTTTTTTTGTTGTGGAGAAATGTAGTCTTGCTTTGAAGAATGCATGTCAGAGAGATCATCCTTTGAACTTGCTCTAACAGAGCCATTTAAAATATTTCTGTGCAGCAAAAGACTTGTGGTGGAATATGTTAAAATGCTCAGAATGGTGAAACAAGTAAGAGGGATATTAACAGTGATCTTACCTACATGGTCAGAAAGAAAATTGGGGCAGTTCAGCCTGGAGAAGAGAAGGCTGAGTGGAGACCTCATAGCAGCCTCCCAGTATCTGAAGGGGGCCTATAAGGATGCTGGGGAGGGACTCTTCGTTAGGGACAAGGGGTAATGGGTTCAAGCTTAAACAGGGGAAGTTTAGATTAGATATAAGGAAAAAGTTCTCTACAGAGAGGGTGGTGAGGCACTGGAACAGGTTGCCCAAACAAGCGGTGGATGCTCCAGCCCTGGCAGTGTTCAAGGCCAGGTCGGATGGGGCCTTGAGCAACCTGGTCTAGTGTGAGCTGTCCCTGCCCATGGCAGGGGACTTGGAACTAGATGATCTTAAGGTCCTTTCCAACCCTAACTGTTCTATGATTCTGTGTTAGCTACTAGGGTGGATCCCGAAGCAACTATACCAGTTGAACTGAACCAGATTACACTGAATGGCAATATCTTAGTAGTGCTTTACATTTTATCCCACTGGTTAAAATTTATGTGAAAAAGGAAACCCGATGCTACTTTAAAGTTTACAGATGAGATTAGGCAAAACCAGATGAGACCAGCAGACTACCATGACTCATAATAAAACCCCAGTAAATGTGTCTATGATGAAAATCAAAACCACAGAAGACTCTAACTACATTGGGGTTTGAATATGGAAATTGAAACCTGATTCTCTACACAGAATATACAAGTGTATTTCCATGCAATATCATTGCAGAGAAATAATGCACACGGTGCTTGTACCCTTATGTGCATTTCTCAAGCTTGAATTTTGTGAAAACTGTGAATATCTAGGCAGATAGCAGATTGAAAAAATCTCAGTTGTAATTGAGCAATTACCAAATACTGGCTTGGATTATTCTTCCTCATAATAACCTTCACAAGAATGAGCTCATGAGGTGGAATTTTCTTTAAGCATCTATATGAGGCACTCTTATTCACTAAGTCCCCAATTCATATGAATTTGACTACCCAACCTACTCTCTAACCAGCAGAAAATACACTTCAAGTATTAAAGGAAGTCTCTAGGAGCCCAGGCAGGATGGCAGCCCTCCTTGAAAGAAATTATAATGAAAATATATTGAGGTGACTCTTACACTCATCCATAGCCAACTGTATTCTTATACCAAACACAGAGGGACGCTGCAGATAACACTGCTTATTACATAACAAATATTTGAGACCAAGGTGTCTTACTATCTGCTCTCCCAACCTCAGCGTAGGTATAATTTGCATCAGCAGCTGTAAATAACAATACACAACTAGATTTTTTGAGTGATCCTTTGGTTTCTGCATAGGAAGGAATTTAACCATAAGACATGACTCCTGTTATCTTTTTGGTCTTGTACCATTGTTTGGGGACTTCAGAAGGGCAGAAAAGAAATTTCCTGTATGTATCGTCTGTGCTGATGAGGCAGGCAGGACAAATGAGAATGGAACACATCTTTGCTGAAGGTGAAATATTATTCTATACTTAGTTCAACTGCACTAGTGTATCAAGAGTGATTTAGAAAGGATATGTAAAAAGTCTGGGTGTGTGCCAACATGAATAAGCATGTGGAGTACCAGTGCATTCAAAACAGTGTTCTTCATTCTTCCTAATGTTCTTTTAGACAGTGAAATCGTTGATGAAACTTGAATACTAGTCACAACATGAATAATACATATGTCAAAAGTTAGTCCACAAATGAACATAGTATATTGCATAAAAACTAATGACCCACTGAAAAGTAGAATCATTTAAAAGGCTAAGAAAGGAATTTTATATAGTCCTCTTGGATAACATCCTCACCAGAAGCATATATTTCAGTTCAGTGGAAATTAAATTTAAAAAGAACCTCAAATACACATAAATAGAACAGTTAAACATGCCTTACAGGGAAAATAAACTTGACTTCAACACCAGGTGATCTAAAGTCTCTTATCATTCTAATGAGATTTCTTTGATTTTTAGGTGTTTGCTGCTGGGGAAACAAATAAATGACAACCATTTGTGGCTTCTCTCCTCCTTTCCTTCCTAATTTCCCTCAACATCCCGGCACAAACCCACTATCTTTTCATTATTTAGAGAATTTCTGGTACTTCATGGCAATACGATAAAGAATTTATGCTATTTATCCACAAATCCATTAATGTATACATATTCTAGATACCATTCTACCATCACTGTTTGTGGCCTTAAAAAAAGACAAATACTTTAATAGTCACACCAACCATAGAGTTAACAACATACTCAAGCACTTGCATTAGCTAAAACCTAGAAATGTAAAAGAAAGAAATCAAAGTTAGCTGTTTGTCAGGCAGGATGCTCTACAAATGCATGAGATCCCTCAGCACCAGACTGCTTCATCCTTTCTGAATCTCTTTAAAGAAATCACTAAGATATCAAAAAGAACAACAGATATTCACAAGTACACCTTCGTATCAGGTTACTACATTTCTCTGATTTCTCATATCTGATTTTGCTTTTATTTCATTAGCATATCTGAAGAGATAATTTAGTAAGTAAATCAGGAGAGCTGCATGTCCCGTAATATCAGTACTAGCCTTTAAGATATTTGTCTGTTCTCTCAAATATTCAGATTGGTTGATCACATTTCCCTTTCTCCAAGGCGCGAATTTTTTCGGGATAACTCCTTTCCTTTTTCTTTCAATCAAATTCCGCTTTGCTTTATTTTCAGTCCCCTTAAAGTGCCTTCTACCAGAATTATTTGTTATCTTAAATGAGTGCTAAGGAGAACAGGATATGGCTTTCTATTCTCTCCCCCCCTCACCAGGTTCCTCCAGAAAGCTGCAATAATTATAGGTCTGTGACAACAAACTCCTGCTGTGTGTTTAAAACCAGGTATTTATTTATTGAAACTGATCCTTTCCCAGGAAATATTCCATGAATTGGTAAATTGAAATCAGCAAGCAAGCAAAAGCTGTTCTTACTTGTACGCTTCTGATTAATTCTCCCCATAACCACAGATATTTATTCTGACTGGAACGTCATTAAAGTAGATGAGTGACAACCACTCTAGTAAGAAGGGCTTGGTTTCAAGTGCTGTGTGTTCCCCCATTAGAGAAAGTGTTCTTGATCATCATCCAACAGCAACTGCTTTCAGCCCTAGCTTCAAAAGTTTCCCCAGAAAAGACGTGGTTGTCAATGGACTACCAGAACTCCCTTTATGCCATTACTCCTGATTTTCACTGCCTATGTAAACAAGCATCTATCGAAAGCCTATCTGGAACTAAGGGACACAGCACCAGGAAACTGCAATTGCTGGCTTATTCACTGTGGCCAGAGTGGCTCAAGGGCCTGTTAGAAGATTTCTGTAGGAAGGTCTTTTGCACCATGGACAAATGCATTTGCAGGCCCTACATCTAACAGTGGCATTTCCAAGCAGGTAGCCCATTCAGGAAAGGTCATACAGTACTGCCTGTATAAAATTTGCTGAAACATCATCCAAGCACTCAGCAGAAGTGAAAGCGTTAACCAGAAACCTTGTATAAATCACATTTTGCAGGAATCACTCTGTAACAACAGATTGTGCAGCACTATATTTTTCCCACTCTTTCTGATACAAGCACCCTAGGCAAACTTTCTAATTAGAGCAGCAGATGCATTCACTGCCATGTCTCTGTGAAGTTATTATGCCCAAACCAAATTTTGTCACTAGAAGCCAATAATTCGTTTGTCTACGAAGGGCTTGAAGTGCCCGTATCAATTATTTAAAACATACTAAGAAGAGGAATCCATTTAAAATCTTCTGGGAAGCCCAGTTATAAACCAGTGCATGTTCAGATTTCATTCACAATATTGTCTTTTTAAAAATACAATATTACTAATTACGGCTTAGTGCATTAGGCCATTAGACCTTGAGTGATTCATGACAGCATAACGATCTTGCTTATCATTTGTGCTTTAATTTATGGGGCACTAAGAAAAAACAAAGAAAAAAAAAAAACTAAGCAATTTGCAAGATTGAAACTCATCCAAAAATTGCTTGCAGTAATTTCTCCTGAAAAGTGATTTCACTGTGTCTAAGTGCTATGCTGGTAAGAAAATGCTTCCTATCAATAATTAAAGTATAATGAAAGTTTCATGTGTCAGAAGACTCTCTCAAAACAGGGCTACAAAGAAGAATGTCGCTTTTCATTCAGACCTTCCACATCTTAAAGCTCACAAAAACACCCTTTTCAAAGAAGCATTTCAAATAAACTATTTAGAGAAATCTATGACTATTCAAAACACACCAGAAGTTGTAATAACAGTGAAAATTAACATAGTTCTAACAAAAGTTGCAGCAGAAAATAAATGTTTACACAGTGCCAAGCATCCCTAACTGCCAAGGGTAGCCATGAAGGATGTGGATAGTTACCATATGTCAGGGTTATGAACAAAAGCACTACAAAGAGAGCATTAAAGAAGCCTGGTTTTCTACAAACTTGGGTTAATTTCAAGTGTCCTAGCTGTCTATGAAGGTCCAGCCATTGACTGACTCCTGTGGTTGAAGGATGTCAAAGGCATGCCTAGGGCTCACACCACAGACAATCTGCGGTCTCCTCCTTAGGTTCAGTGTCCTCCTCATCTGTCCAGGCACATATTCAGAAGAAACTTCTAGGGACTGGACTGTATTTTGAGCTTTTCAGCCTCAAGGCAGCTGTGGCTGATGTCAGCAAATGGACACAAGAGCTTCTGGAGACAGGAGGAAGGCAAGAAGCAGGCTGCCATCAGCTTTTCAGAAAAAACAGGCTAAGAATAATAGTAATTTTGCACGCGGCTTTAAAATATCTACATCTAATACTGACAATGACAGAAGGTTAGCAGGATTTTCAGAGAGGTCCTTGGCATAAAATCCTTTTTAATATTGACAGAAGTTAGAGAATGAAATGTGTTATAGGGGGATTTCCCAAGAGGCCTAAGTTTTCAGACGGTTGATCCCCCCGGTTCCTCACTCTAGTTATTACTGAACTCCACTGTCTTCAGTGAAAGCACTTATGCTAGCAGGTGGAGGACCATCCTAGCTCAGGATGCCCAGGTCTACTGTATCCCGCAGGAGGAATACAGTCCTTCCAGTGCCAAGGAGGCCCCTTCACCACAACTTTGCTGTTCAGGAAGTTTGCAAACCCCCCCGCAAGTGAGATCTGGTATGTTGGATCAAAATATTAAGCAGGATAAACAGCAGAAAGCTACCCCTCAGAACACGTAGGTGGGTCTGAACAAGGTTACTATGAGCAAACTGCAGCCAGGACAGTTCAAGGAAGGCTGCCACATTGCTGAATCACTCACTGGAAACACTACTGCAGTGCAAACTCTGCATGGTTCCAAAGGGATGCTGGGCTCAGCATGAGTCCTCCCACTCTGTGACTGAGGAGATGACTGCTTCAAAAATAACTGAAGTCATTGTAGCCTGAAAAATTAACTAAACCTCTAACTAAACATTTTTTATACTTTCAATTTTAAATTGTTTAATATTATAAAGCTACTGATCTAACTGGCATTTAGGTGATAGAAAAACATCTGGATTGATGAGACCTTTTATATAAAAAAAACCCCTCAGGTATGTGGTGAGAAACATTAAATTTGAACTAAACTCTCTTGGTCAGTCTATTTAGTTCTGGCTATCTAATGGACAGAATCAGACTGGATTCTCCTGTATTCAAAGTCCATACCTTCAGAGGGAACCAGCAGTCCTTCCAAATTTTTGCCCCCCAGCATCTTACTACAGAAATAGGATTTAGCCTTGCTGCATGGCAAACCCACTCTCTTCTAGCACTGAACAAGGACTCCTTGATATCCAGATCTCCCAACAGAGCCACTACCTGTCGTCATCTGTGATTTCAGCTATTCAGATAAACTTGTAGTCTCTGATCCCCTCTCTACATCTTCCCATGCATATAATCAATCTGTAACTACCGTTACTGTTTAAAAAGTGTTCAGGAAGCTGTGATAGAGCTTCAGGAAGCTGAAGATAGAGCTTCATCTCATGTGATCAGCTTAGGTCATCACATTTCAAAAGGTAGGAAACTTCGGTTCAGTAAATTGAAAAAACTCTCTAACAGGATCTCTGTTCATCAGGCTGTGGTACACAAGTACTCTCGGGAATGGAGTTGCAGCAATTAGGTCTGGAACTATCTGAAGATGCCACCTCTTTTTCAACATTCAAATACATATTTTGATCAGTCTTTACCATGTAGGAACTTGGCATGCCATTACAGGCCATAGCTGGCATTTCTGAGTTCTTGCATTCATCTAATTTTATCATGACTTGATCCCAAAAAGTCATGGTAAAAAGTGAGTAAACCTCGGGCCACATCCTCCCTCCCTGCCTCCCTTCAAAAGATGGTCATCTCTAATTTTGATTTTCTTCAGTTCATCTCCATTATCCCATCACATTTCCTTCTGGCTTTTTTTTCTTTATATTTTTCCTCCTGATTTATGGAACACCTAAAATTTTCTAAAGGAGTTAAGAATTTGTTTACAGTTAATATAAACTTGTTGATAGAAAGATTCACTTTCTTGATTTGTTTTTGCCATGAAAAAGTAGTCCATGAGTAACAAGAGAGATGCCACTTAAGAGTTTGAAAACTTTTTTGACAGGGCTTTAGAAGAAACTCTAAACTGACCCTGCATTGTCCCAGGAAATGTAAAGCTCTTACAAACAGATTATCTGTCTTGATATTCCTTGTTATGATACCTCTCCCTGATGTGCTGATTCTTACCATAGCAACAGCGCATGGAAAAAAAAAAAGAAAATCTTAAAGCATCCAAAGCATCCTAGGAAAACATGTCACACTCTGCCATGACATTGGGGATCTTTTCAGATAAATAGTTCATTTTTAATAATAAAACCAAACCAAACCAACCAAACAAACAAAAGTTTGGTTGTGGGGTTTTGTTGGGAGTTTTTGGGTGCTGGGTTTTTTTGGTGTTTGGTTTTTTTTTTAATAAACAACAGTTTTGTGTGCATTGCTGCATTCTTTTCTGCCAGCATAAACATTCTGGTTTTCTGTGAGTTTGTGCAAAGGACTACAGACTTTTTCCCAATCCCAACCTTTGTGCATGCACATGCTAGCAATCTACTCCCCTACGCAGGTCTTGAACTCCTCCCATGCCCAGGTCTGCAGACAACTGTGACTCAGAGCTGACTCCTACAAACACACAAATGAGAAACTACAGTCCTGTTAGGTTAAATAGGACAAATCCAGTGAGTGAAGATATTTGTCCATGTAAGTATATATAAATCTTAATGCTGTGACACACACCCTTTTCCATGAAGGGATTGTCTACACCACGATTAAAGGTTGCTCATTATGGATGGACTAACACCTTGCAGATAACATGCATAGTCATTCTGCAGGTGAGGCAAATGTCAAGAGGCCCAGGAGAAAACAGAAAGGAGTGTCTGGTGTTAGGCAGATGATTGATAGAAGTTACAGTGCCAGCTGCTTCGTTCATTGTGGAATTTTACTGGTTTAGATATTGGTTATTGTAGTATTATTGTAGCATTGCTGTATTAGATACTACTTATTGTGATATTTTTAAATATCTAATAAATAACAGAACTGTATCCTATTAATCCAACGGAAGATTAATGACCAGTAATATAGGAAGGTGGCTTTTTTTAAAATGACAAATGCAATAATTCCACATTAGGTAAAAACTAACCTCCATGTTTAACACAGTAATGTATAAAATAGTTGTAATACCTGAACTTAATAAACACTGATAGTCATAGCAATCTAACTACAGAGCATCCACCCTTCCTTGTGAAATGTTGGTTAAAATGTTTCACACATAGGAGCAATGACTTTAAAGTTGCAAACGATTTAAAAGCTTAAATGTTATGACTTTACCCCTTGGGTTTTTTTGAGAAAGAACAGAAAAAGAGAACCCAAAATATAAAGAATAGAATAGTCGAGCCGCGTCGAGCCAAACCGAATCGAGTCGAGTCAAATAGAACAGAATAGAACACTGTTCCAGTGTTTGACCACCCTCTCAGTAAAGAAATGCTTCCTAATGCCCAGTCTAAAACTCCTCTGATACAGCTGTGAGCCATTCCCATGCCTCTTGTCACTGGATACCAATAAGAATTGCTCAGCATTGCTCCTCCACTTCCTCTTCTCAGGAAGCTGTACAGGACTGTCACACCTCAGCCTCCTTTTCTCTAAACTAGATAAGCCCAAAGTCTTCAGCTGCTCCTCCCAGGACATTCCTTCCAGCTCTGTCATAAGCTTTGTTGCCCTTGCCCTCCTCCAGACGCATTCAAGGACCTTTACATCCTTCTTAAATCATGGGTCCCAGAACCGTAGACAGTACTCAAAGTGAGGCTGCACCAACATTGCTGCCCTTCACTTTTCAAAATAAAGCCATTTCAAGTAAGCTTAAGAAGGCCAGACACAAAATGCATTTTCTGTCTTCTGTTTACATTATACCTCAAAGAACAAAAAATTAGAAAATGAGTCCAGAATCAAAACTTACTAATTTCCATCTTCCCAAATGAAGTATAAGTGGTAAATCCACATGAAATCCAGTGTATTCTTGATTAGGACTATTAGATAGTCTGATTTGAAAATAATTTTGCTTAGAGCATAATGGCTACCTCCTATTTGAAAGGTTAATGCTTAGAATAGTGTACCTGTTTAAATGTTAAAGTATCAACTCTCACCAATTGAAATTTAATCCAAATGAGAAACAGGATTTTTTTTCATTTTCAAGCTATAGACAAAGGTTCCTAAAAGGTCGTACTTGGAACTATTTATAGTAAGAAACCAGAACTAAGCCAAATGAAAATGAGTCTGCAAAAACTCCATAGAGCATTACGCACTGGAAGACCAAACCTGCTCCCAAAGAGAAATATGGGTAAGGCACCTGATATATCACTCACTCTCTGAAGGTCAGTCCTGAAGACTGGTTTAAGATTAGCCATGATGTGAATGAGGAACATGACCAGAACTCTACTGTGTTTAATGTTACACCATTGTCTACCCTCCACAAGAATTTAGGAGTCCTCACCACAGCTGAACTCCATCAGGCAAGAACTTTGCTTTTTAAGCCTAACACAGGAAGACAGCAAGCAGGACTGCTCCATTCCTTGGGGCAGTTAAAGGCCATTGAAGCTCAAGTACAATATCGGACCAAGAACAAAGTAATATAAGCAAGCCATGAATATATTTAAGGAGAAAAGAAACCAGATTACCGAAACAGCCTCCAAAAGGTAGTATGGGAACTAAAAAAAATCCTTAAATAATTGTAAGGAGGAGTTTGATCAGCACATGAAAGGAATTACATGATATCTTGGCTGCAAGAGCAAGGGACTGAACTGGATAACCAGAAGAAACAGTCATATCTTCTTATGAGTGTGCAATCCTCTACAGGTATGCTTCAGGGGAGAAAAATAAGCATTTAAAAGTATGCTATGAAATGACATCAGAGCCCATAGAACAAGATCAAAATAAAATCTAAGATCATCAGCTAGCACTTGTGATTTAGTTGAAGTTTAAAATATTTTATTTAAGTAAGTTAGCTGGGATTTTAAAAAATGCATCTTTTATTCTAGTCTAGACAGCTTTGCATCATCTGCCAGCATCTTATTTCTCACAGGACTGGGTAAACTGTTCTATTTTAACCCTTTCCTTCAAAAAGTGAAATCCATAATGTCATTTTCTCAATGTGTGTATTTGAACATATTCTAATTTTGCCATTTAATATTAAAAGAAAATCATTATATTTCATTACGAAACATTTTCTAATCTCTATCTCATTTTCTCTGCAGGCATTTTATTCTGAACATCTTTTTGTTTTTCTATATTGTTTCTTCTTATTCTAAGAGAAACTTGAAGCATACATTACCATTTAAAAGTAAGTTTAACGCATGCTGCACATGCACATTGCAGGTGCAGTTATGAGGCAAAAAGAGGGAGAGTCATAAATACTGAATTAATACAAACCAGTACAAGTCAGTATGAAATACAGTGGAGCCCATGAAAGAGGTTGTGAGAGATACTGGTGGGACTGCTGAGCACTGCACTTTGTCTTTCATAACCCAATGAGGTGAAGTAAGCCCCACATCATAGGTACTGCTTTGCTCAGCAGGGGGAATGGCAGACGGGCTAGTTGCCAGTGAGGGGTGTGGTACTCCTGGAGCCTCAACCACGCACACTGTCCCAAGGGAAAAGCACCCCACTTGATCACGTAATTAACGACTACATCAGTAGGCCTGCCTATGGATGCTGAATAAAATACACTGGCAACATAAATAGTGGCTTTTGTAACTTTTAAATGCTTGATTTTTGCCTCCTAGGTGTTTTGAGCATAGTTGTTCTTTTGCATGCAGCCATCTTAACAGCTCACTCTACATACCGTCCCGGGTGGTTTCTTCCTTTCTTTACATTACCACTCCAAATCTTCCTAGCCAGCCTCTTTTCTAAATAATTCCTAACCCAGAATCTCACCAGCAATTTCAGACCAAGAGCATAGATACGTCATTAGTATAAGCATTCTATGCTGCCTTTTCCTCTGTCTGTCCCCAGCCTCTTCGCATTGGCAGTTGTAAATGTTGCTATGAGCAGTTCGTAGCTGGATCAAAGATCTGATAGGGATAAATATTTCCTTTTTCATATTAACAGTTGCAGCACATCATTGGGAGGAAGGAAGAAGGAGTGTGCAGGACTCTCTTTGCACAAGCACCTGGACCCTAGATCCACTTCAGCTGATCTTGAAACTATTTAAACTGATAGTGTACAGCTCCCTTTCAGCCTGCCTTTTTGCCTTCTACCACTGGTTGTGCTGCCTTTCTTCCAGTCCAGCTTCTACCTCTAATACTTGTCTTGCGCTTTTTCTCTTTTGCATTCTGTTCATCTTAGTAATTCCATCTCTGTGCAATGCCTTTCCCTCTTCCATCCTCTCTCTTAAGAACTCTCCCAGTCTTTTTTTTGCGTTTTTGCTTACAAATGTACTTTGTAACCCTTTTGCTAAATCTTTTCCTTGATTCCCGATACTTTGCTATCCTTGATTTTGCCTCCCATCACTTACATTTCCAGGCTGCATGTATAGGTGCCACACACAAGCAAAATCTGAGTGAGAGTGCAAATTTAGAAGCTGGTTTTAAGATTTTGGCCTTGAAGATCTAGCCTGAGCTTGCCTTTGCAGCATGCCCTGGAAAGATCTCAGAGGAATGGATGATCTGATATTATCCATATGGCACTGCAGATTCAAAAGAATCACAAAATCCTCTCCTTCCCAGATTCTTCTGTATTGCCAGAAAAAGGAATCATGCCAATCACAAATGCTAATACAAGCACCAATTCCCAGTCAAAAAGCATAAGCAGTCTTAAAACTAAGCCAGTGCCTAGGAAGAGTCAAATGTCTAATTCTTTTCCACTCTTTACCCTACATTACCACTGAAAGCTAACTAAAAAAAGAAGGAAAACATATTATCCTCTCCTAATCTCTCGTTTTACTATTACTGCTGCTTAAAAATTTGTCTGTGTACTACAAAACCCACAGGGGCTGGGGCGGCTGTGATGGTTAACTGGATAATGTGTGTAATGCAGACTCATAGAATGGTTTGGGTTGGAAGGTACCTTCAAGATCATCTAGTTCCAACCCCTCTGCCATGGGCAGGGACACCTTCCACTAGACCAGGTTGCTCAATGCCCTGCCCAACCTGACCTTGAACACTTCCAATAATGTAGCATCCACAACTTCTCTGGTCAACCTATTCCTGTGTCTCACCAGTACCTTATCTCTGACATGTAAAGAATTACCTATGAAATGTTTATCTGCTTCTGGAATTTATAAAGTATTTTTACATGATGTGAAAATCCAAATATAGACAAAAAAAATTCTTGCACGTAGATGGACATCCAGAAACATACAGCTAAAACATTACATTTGAACTGTCATATACAACTAATATATTTAAAATGTTCCTATATCTAACAACTTCTTTATTTAGACCTCAGATTTTAGAAATGACTTTCAATATATTTCATCCTGCCACAGAATCGAGCAGTGACGTGTTGCAGAAATCAAGTGAAAGTGCCAAGGAATTTTGTTCTAGTGATGCAGACTGTCTGGAACATAAGCCATCTCATACAAGGTAAGTTTCTCTGAGATAATAATAATAATAACAATGATGATTCTTCACACCTTCCCTGTTGTCAGTGTTCAATGATCCTTTTTCTGAGTCTCTCACTTAAGCAAGTAATCCCACTGAAGTCGAGGAACTATTAACATGAATAGGAATTGCTGAATTTAGCCTTAACTACACTATCTGTTTTTAAAAGTAGGAAAAGCATCACACAGACCTCACATTCAGTGCCACTTTAGGAGATGTTTGTTGAAGCTAGAACAAGAACTCCCAAGTCAGAGATTGTGCCTCTGTAATAGTTAACGGCAAGATAAGCCTTAACTTTGAATTTCCGTATTTTCCTTGTCTAAATCATTCCCCAATCATTACTGTAAATCAAAAGGTACACAAATGAAACAAGACACTTCTCCATTGGTATCGCAACAGGAGATGGAACCATTCACAATCTTATCTATATAAAAGTAACACTTGAAAAGTTCTCCTTTTCTACTCCTGTTCCAGCCTCTCCTGGACTATGTAAATTTCATTAGGATCGCACACTGCTGGTAAACCACTGGGATTTTGTTATGTACAGAAGCAGCCCTTAAGTTCAAAGAAGCTTAGAAGTACATCACAGGCACATGCTGACCTCTCTTCCAGAAAGACAGACTTTCTTGCTTTCTTTTCTGAGGGGTTTCTAAGCCCATCTGAGGGCTCTGTTTGCTTCCTGTCTTTCACCACACTGTCATTGAGTACTGGTATATCTCTACCCCGATTACTGGAGCAGTCATCATGATCTAAAGGTATTGCCCCAGATTGCTAAGGCTAGCGTGTAGGTCTTTTATACTGAACTCACCCAGGTGACGGCAATTGTATGACTGATGAGGAAACCATATATTTATGGCTGGTTTATTCTATCAGAGCTCAAATAACTCTACCACTTTGATTTACTTAAAATTTTCACTGCTTTACCTATTAAACTGTCTTTATCACAATCCATAATTCTTCTCACTTTTACCCTTCTGATTCTCTCCCCTATCCCACCAGGGAGGGAGGGAGCAAGAGGCTGTGTGGGCTTAGTTGCCAGCTAGGGTTAAAACATGACAATATGTCATTTATATTAACGAAAGAATGATAACAACCAGCCATTAAGAGGGCTAAGTTCTCATTATACCGCAGTGGTCTACCCTAAAAGCTCGTTATGAAACTAAACTTTTTTTTTTTTAATGCATCCAAGAGAGACCATCCAAAATTATTAATAATAAATCCCTTTGTAACTGGTATTATGCAAACTAAGAGACAAATTTTAATCAATAAAGTGTAGTCCTGAACAACCCACACCCCCCAAAACCAAATGAAAGAACAAATTAAGGGTTTTATCTATCAATTACAGAAGCTAAGCATTTTGCTTCCTTGTAGCCTACTAAGGGTCCACTGCATTTAAATATATCTAATGCTTAGATATATTAGATAATATGCATGGATGTTGCAAGGTAAACAGAACCATAATCAAAATTACTGGATTCATACACCCTGTTAAAAGCATTGCCTGTTAGCAGAAATCAATTGTGTGTTATATATTTTGCCCTATAAACAAAGCTTAGATTTCATTACTGATAGCACTGCAGAACTGGAAGAGGTACACAGTTACAAGCATGGAGTTACCGCAGTGGATCAAATGGGGTCTCACCCCGCTTCAACCTGGAATTAACTGGGCAGCTCCAAGCAGATCCCACAGGACAGGAGTGGTCATGGGGACTTACGAATACTGAGTCTCATTCCTAAAAGAGCATTCCCTTCGAATTACTTCTAAAAATGTGTCTCTTCTCCTGAAGTATGAAATCTCATATTCCTGTCAAGCAAATTCTGAATGCTTTACCTACAGCGCCACAGCTATTCTTGCATTTGGTTAGAGTTAGTGGAAGATGTTACACTGTGTCGGCCAAAGTTAACAAAAAATATTATTTTCTCCCTTCCTACAAACACTTTCTCCACACAAAGCAGCCTCCAGTCTACTCAGGCAGGTAGGGTATAACAGCTGGATGCAAACCTAGGGAAGACTGTCGAAAATATACCACAAAGAAGAAACACGGTAGCTGGAGACTCTCTACAATTATTTTCCATTTGACCTCCTACAAACACTTGTCATCAGAGAGCTGTGTTAGCTTTACCAGACTGTAATTAAGTTTCCCATATCTAATAAAAAAGGAAAACCAAGCAGAGCACTGAATGCAAACCACAAGACAGAGGACTTTAATACTGTTACGGGTGAGGAAGTGACTTGCTATTTTAGCCCTGAAGTACATAGCTACTCCAGCACCAGTTAGACACTCTGCTTTCCCAAGAGCCACACTCTTCCTTTCCCTGCCATGCTCAAGCACTTGTAACCCCTGACACTCATTCGCATTCACTTAGACTGGGAAGGTAACTGCTTGTAGCTCAGCACCTGGCTCTTCACAGATACACATGGTTCCCAGGAGGAAAATACTAATTTTCTTCTATGTGTAAGCAAGTGCAGCAGGAAAAAAAAATATCTATTTTATTACAAAAAGTGTATTTCTAGCAGACAAAATACAAATAAAAAACCAGCCTTGCATAAAGTAACCTCATTCACTTAAACATTTTAAAACTATGAATATGCACTCAGACCGAAACACACACATGCTACCATTTAAAACTAGTAAAGACAAGGGGATTTACAGAGAAAAATGGCTTAATTTGTTTTCAGATGGATTATGCCACTGCTTTTTAATGTATACTGTGATTAACTTCTGCATGGATATAGATAATGCTGCCGCACCCCATCCTCAAAAATCCTAGGCAACATTGTGATAGGTTTAGTTTCCTTTGTTAAAAATTTAAGAAAATCTGGGATCAATATAGCTTCCTCAGTAAGTATGTCCAAACGAAACAGCAATTTTGCCCTGCAACAAAACGCTACTGAAACTGATGGGTATTTGCAGTTTAGGACAAGACAAAATATACATGTTCTTCCTTTGTGGAAGCACCACATCCAAAGAATAAAAACTCCTTAGAATAAGCATTTCAGACTGATATTGCAGAATAATAAAGTACAACAATATAAGAAAACCATTTCAGTTGGCAACTAGTAGAGCAATCCCACCTTACTTTTATAGCAAAAAGCTCCACAAAGACAGAGACTTCTGAACTCTCTCTCCATTAGTTTATAGAAGTTCATAGCTTCATAAGGCTTGTTTTGAGAGGAGAGGAAAAAAAAAAAAAAAAGGCTTTAGAGGTGAATAAATCCAAGGTTTGAAGTTTTATCCAAGCCTCAAAACATAAATTAAAGGGACGTTTAATGTTAGTACATTACAGAATAACCTAAGTGTGGGTGTGCTGCCATTCATGTAAGTGGGAATGACCAACAGATCAAACTCAGCATTAACCTTGCTTCAGCATTTTCACATCCAGCTGAAAGCGCTTTTGTCTTTCAGCTGTTATGATAAAAAAGCACTACTTGCTCTTTTTTTCTTTTCTGTACAAACACTCCACCTTGTTTTTTTCTTTCAGCAATGTCAACAGCTAATCAACCACTGTAAGGAATTTAGTGCATAGCTTTTTGAAGTGAACACTGTTTTTCATAAACAGCCAAAGGATACCAAGAGAATTCTCTTTAAAAGCCCAGGAGAAAAACAATGCTAGAAGTTTTCCATTTCCTGACACATTTCAGTGTTTCTGTGGTAGAAGAAAACATTTACTTGTAAATATACTAAATGCATCCAATGTAAAATCTAAACAAAATCAGGCATTGCAGATCTGTCATCAATTGTGTCCTTGGGAAACATCCTAAATCCTGACATGCTGAGGTAAAACATCCTGATGAGTGCTGAACACGAGCAACTCCTAGTGACTTCAGTAGTTGTTGTGGGTATTTCAGCCCTCTCTGGATTAAAATGAGGAGGCATTATTTTTTATCAACAGAACAAGAGCTCTCCTGTGCCACATGTGAATTTAACAGCAAACTCTATCAAATCAGAAAAATTGGATCACATTGCAGTGCTTACCAAGAAAATGTGTTTAGCCAGTAGTCAGGGTTCAG
>NW_009938673.1:267827-269847 GCF_000696875.1 Nestor notabilis
CAGCTGACAAGCTAACGTGCATCACCCTTATTTATTTATTTAAACTGCTAACGTACTGCACTGGTTCTCCATCTCTTTTTCTCACTCCTGCATACCTTCAGGGATGATGTACAAAGCACATCAGGTGTTTCTCCCCTTGCTGCTGCTATCAAGCATTAGGAATGGCACAACTCACTCAAAGCATGCTTCCTGCTTTCACCACATCGGCCAGCCACAGCAGAAAAATAAAAAAATCCCAAGGCAAACTTGTGTAAAATATTTTAATTTAGGCTAACAAGAAAGGGTGGAATGACTCTCGATAGCACAAGACCACTTGCATGACAGCTCTTTTTGCTGAACGTCATCTACACAGCATGTAGAAAGATAGGTTATTTCAGAATTGGCATTAACTAGACAGACAACATCCATGTTTTCGTATCCATACAGCATGAAGGCCTCTAAACGCAGATGACTGAAATCTTTCTAGTGCATTTGTGAACTTTTAGATGCAAAAATGATCCAACCTGCTAGAAAACTATGTATACAAAGTGTTCTACCAGGTACTCTGGACCCACTAGATTTCATAAAAGAATTCAAGTTTCACAGAGGAGTGTTATAATTGAGCTCTGAATATTTGAAACTGTGTAGCACCGTGAAGCCCATTTTCCTTCCAAGTTCTTAAGCAAGATCACCTGCTTGAACAAGCAGGGGAGATGTGAAAGATCCCTGAAAAATATCCATTAAAAAGAGCTACAGGCTGTTATTTTTTTTTATATTAACTGACATTTTGCAAATGGCACCCTGCAAGTTATGCCTTAACTCCTTGTTAAAATTCAACTAAAATCTGTATTACCCCACTTTATACACATAGGTAAAATACATAGTTGAAAGCACACTAAAAGACTGGGGGAAAACCTATGAAACAGACAAATTACTTGATTGCTGCTGAATAATAAATCATTCCCCAGCAGGTTTATAATAGAATGGTTTACTGTACATCCATAGGACCAGTTAGCTGAAGAGCTGAAGACAGAACAACAGTCTAGAACAACTTTGGAATTGGGAAGTAAACCAGGCTGCAGTGCTTCCACTGGCTGGCCAAACTAATAATGTTTCGTCTTTTTCACAGTAAACACTAATATGTGACAGCAAATGATCCATTAGCTCTGGATCACAATGCTATTTTCCCCACTTATCCCTGGAATAACACTGTCTCAGACTGCTGGAGGAACAGAAATCCTATCAATTCACATTAGCCCTAAAGTTTTCCCTCTCAGCACTCCTCTGCTGAGAAGCCAGGAGAGGAATGAGAGCCATCACCTTGAAGGTGCCAGTAATGATCTATGGAAAGATGTCCTGGAGCACAAGGGACCCAACTCTGTGGAGAGCTCTGTAGCTTTCCTGCATCCCTGACCAATTTCTCCATCATCAGTCTCTGCCGTGCTCCTTGCACTATGTACAGTGCCTGTTTTGGAAGCTTTATCACTTATCATCCCATAAACACTTAATACAAATGCACTTCACACATACATATGCACACACACTCGAGACACACATGTACACACACACTCGCTCCCCAACATCACATGCAATTCTTCCCAAGTCCCTTGTGTATTGCTTAAAAACAGAAACCAAGCGCACACACACCAACACCCCCCCGCAAAAAAAAAACCAAAACCAAACAACCAAAACAAAACCCAACCCAAACCAAACAAACAAGCAAAAAACAAACCCCCAAACCAGTAAACAAAACCAACAAAACACAGAAAGGAGGAGGGAATGGGGGGGGGGCAGAAGGGGCGAAGGAAAAAAAGAGACGCTTTTTTTTTCCCTGCTGTTGCTGTGGCTCCCAAGTATGCAGTGCTAAGGAAGAGTAGTTCCCCACTTTCATCAGCTAGCTACATCCTTGGGATGAAAGGGAGCAGACCGGAATGATGCTGAGGCTGCATAAGGGAAAATAAGGTTTTGCAAACATGCCTGACTCCCAACGAAATTCTCTCCTCCACATCCCCTCCTCCCTAAAACCTACCCTGAAGGGGGG
>NW_009938674.1:0-13002 GCF_000696875.1 Nestor notabilis
CGTCGCGGCAGGGGATGGGGTGTGAAACGCCAGAGCTGCTGGGGGGACAGCCCGGCAGTACAACCTCGCCTCCCCTCGGGGTAGGCTGAAGGACGTAGGGAGCGTATCTGCAGCCGCAGGGGTGCCGGGTGCCAGCTGCAGTACGGGGAGAGGGGGAGAGCTCTGCCGCTTCAGGCGAGATTGGGAGAACCATAATCCTGTGCCTGGAACTGCTGGCAGCAAGAACGGAGAGCCCAGCTCGTCTGCTCTCTCTGGGCCACGCTCTTCTTCCCTCTCGACTTACGTTGCTCCTTCCTTCCTCCATGCCCACCACCAGACCTTGGCACACAGTTTTTTCCCTGAGCCTTTGGGATGCTCCACCACAATGCCGTGGGCCTCACCCCAGCAACATATACCTGTGATCCCAAAGAGGCATCACAGCACTCTGAAATCCCACAGGTAGGAATTGGGATTGCTGCAGGAATAGAAGCCACACAGCAAAACAATACAAACCTCCTCTTCTCCCAAACAAAACAACAGGTTACTCTGGGGTGGGGCAACTCCTGCATCTCAGCTTCCAGGGGGATTTCACTACTGAGCACCCTGCTTATGGAAATAGGTGAGATAGCAGACTCAGCCTATTCTCATAAACAAGGGTCCAGCCAGCAAAGCTCAAAAAAAGTTTAAAAGCAGTAAGTAATATTTTACCTGTGTAAGGCAGCATGCACAAAGAGGGGAAATCCCTTTTCTGAAGATCTTAAACTCTGTAGGTAGATACTGGCAGATAGGAGAGTATACCTTAAAGGAAGAAGTTCTTTACAGTGAGGGTGGTGAGGCACTGGAATGGGTTGCACAAGGAAGTTGTGAATGCTCCATCCCTGGTAGTGTTCAAGGACAGGCTGGATGGAAATTGGTGACATGGTTTAGTGTGTGATATCCCTGCCAATGGCACGGAGGTTGGAACCAGATGGTCTTAAGGTCCTTTCCAACCCTAACTATTCTATGAGCTTATGAGTATTTAATATATTTTTTTAATTATTATTAAAAACCAGTTTCTCCAGCCAGCTACAGGGGGTCTACCCTGGAAGAAGTGTGCCATTTATGACTTGGGAAAAGTGGTCGCACAAGACGAGCTTTTTGGGAAAGCCAGATTGGTGTCAGTGGCTGCACTGAAGTTACCAGCACAACACTAGCCTAGATCAGCCCCAGGCATTCAGTGTGGGCTTTGCTCAGCACCCTTCTCCAAGAGAAAACCTCCTTAGACAACAAATTTTCTTTTGTACCTCCCATCTGTGTCTGTGTCCATGGATGGATACCGCTGCTCCCAAGCACGTTATGCTCATGCCACCCCCATCTGGACAGTTGCTCACTCCAGCCTATGCCCTGTCCTGCTATTGAAGGTGACTCGAAGGCTCAGCCAGTGCCAAAACCAAGGTGAGGTGCTGTGGAAACACATTCATTTTGACAGCATCTGTAGCTCCTGGACAACCCTGTTTTCTTGTGATCTGGAAGATGGGTGTCCCATGCATAGCATATCTGGACATGTCACAGAGCTCCTCTTCCTCTGCTTGATCCACGGTCTCCATGAAGGTCCTGCAGAGGAGCATGCACCAGGCTTAGTCCTTCTCCCTCTTACATGGTGGGAATGGAGGCACGCTTCATTTGGCATTCTCCTGATCAGTATCTATCTCATCCAAATTTTAACAGACTGAGTCTTGGCAGGCCGAGTCCTAGCTAACATATGCCAACAACACAGCAACCTCAAACAAGTCACTCCAATGACTTTGAGTATCTGGTTGTGTTTTGTACTTGGTATGCACTGATATGCATGTGCATGCACATGCACACAGCTCCTCTTGTCTTTGCAGTCTGAGAAAAGATCAGTCATGGACATATACTTGTTTCAAATTATCTCTGAAACTCTGCTTCTTTTATTGAGAAGTCAAATGAACTCAAACTAATCTCAAATTTGAATTTTCTAGGACAATAGGAAGGCACTGGAATTTAATTGATTTTGATTACCTGCCTTATTATTATGCTGTCAGTAGTGATAGTTCAGGTTGGTGTAATTTTAAATTTACTGTGAGATGAATCTGACATTTCCCTGCTGCTGAATAGAGGACTTGAGCAATAATTCAGCTCTTCACAAAGATGTCATAATTAATTCAGTAATATCACTTCTGTAAGCAGAGATAGAAAAGGAAGACACAGAAGCACCTACTCTGTGACTAAGAGCTGAATGAACAACAGGCTTACTTACTCCAGTGTTCCTCAAATTGATTGTATTTCTTTTAACATTCAACACAATTTCTGCTGCAAAGACATACCTTCCCCTCTCCTGTCAGCACACAATCAGGACTTACTAGCTGGCAATAATTTACAGCCAAAAGGTCAGCTAATCTTTCCCCAGCTGGCTCCAAGAAGCATTTCCACCCCTTGACCAGCCCAGAGCAAATTCTTCAATTCAAGCCTAGCTGCTCTTCTCTGTCCCCTTTCTGAAGGGGCAGAGTGTGCAGGGAAACAGATCCCCTGCCAGCATAAACTAGCATTGCTTTGCTGGCTGAAAGGGGCCTCTGTCAAGATGAACAGCAGATGCTCCATTGCACCCCAACCCCATACCATCCCCTTCCTCTTGCCATGAGAGCACAAGAGATCACCTCCCATCTTCATCTGAAGAAGAGCTTTGCCCTCTGCCAGGGACACCTGGTTAGGAATCTTTGCCCAGCTGAAGCACACAACGTTTTAATGCAGTGGAAATTAAACAGAACTGTGAACTGGGACCAAAGTCTCTATTGACAGTGATATTATTTGAAAAGATAAGACTTTAAATGTGTACTGCACAAGATAAGGCCTGGACAGGCAGGCAATAAAAGAGTAGCTTTTTTTCTTTTCTTTTTTTTTTTTTAGTCTTTTGAATGCAAGATTGCTTAGCATAGACAGTGCTGTAATAAATACGTTCTTAAATGGGTTAGAGCAATTGGAAATACAAAACCCCAGAACATTACCATTTACTTTACTTTAACTGTCTCACAGAATTAGACAAAAATTAGTTCCTTCATTTCAAAGCAGCTATGTCTCCTTAAGCCAACTGTTAAACAAATGAATGTATTCTCTTGAATTTAAAGTGCCAAACATTCGAAAGGTGTGTAGAAAAGCACCAGTCCTCTCAAGCAGCATATAGCTACACACGTGCTGTATTTCTAAACACAGCATGCAGGAGGTATTTTCAGAAGATAAAACTTACCTAAATGTTTAGCATTTGTACCTGAAATGCCAAGCAGTTTCAGATCCGAGGAGTTATATCCTGGACCAATTTTGATCCCTGGCCTGGCCCACTCAGCTGACTCTGACACACAAGGACCCTCAAAGACTTTCCCAGCTATTGACTTGTCACAGAAAATGGAGAGGAGCAAATCCAGTTTCTGGATCCTGCTGATGCTTCCCAATGGTTGGCCAACCTCAGAGGGACCAGATGACTTGGGACGTTAATCCTGCCTGCACCTAAAATGCAGCCTTTGCATTTCATCCTAAAAGACCAGCTCTTTCTGTTTTTCCTGTACTACAACTTTATTTTTCTGCTCTATCTTCCAATTCATTGTACAAGGAAATTTGCTGGCATTTTGAAATTTCTTTTTTTCTTTTTTGACTTTTTTACGTTTTAAAAAACTTCAAGAAATTTCAGAAAGTAGCTGGGGCAGAGCAGAACTAATGAAGCCCATTTTCCTATGCATTTTTGCTCTCTGTCCCCTACATCCTTCCCCACCAAGCAAATTCCACCATGTCCCCTTGGACACTTCCAGCTCAAGCAGAGAAGCAGAGACTGCACAAGAGGCAGCACATGCTGTAGCTGTTCTGGAGCCGCACACCATTTTGATGGACCGACCCTTGCCCATCAAACCTAGTTCTTTCTGCTTCTCTGTAAATGATCCTCTGTCAGGTGATAACACTTGTAGAAGCATAATTGTCTTTGAGACAGTTACTCTTCTTTCAAATGTGATTGAAATTGGCCAACCTGTTAAAAAATGACGATGGTGGAAGAGAGACTGGCAAGGAGACAGATGGCAGACAGCTCAGCTTCTCTAGCCTCAACGGAGTTGATTGAGAAGTGGGAATGTTTTCACCCTTTCACGAAGAATTATATCACTCTTTCATTAAAATTCAAAACTTAGTTTCCTGACATTAAAAATGTGACTTTTCCAACTGGTCAAAATTAGCATGAAAACAGGGATGTCTCGGCAAAACAATACTTGGTACTTCACCAAGGAATGAAGCCGTTCTAAGCATGGAATTAAAATGCAGTGGGAGGAAGAACACGATAATCAGAACAATAAAACAAAACACAGCCAGGAACCTGGCAAGACCCACATATGCTCGTGCTGAACAGTGGGTGACCCAGCAAGAGCGTCAACAAGCAGATTGCCAAGCCCACCCTCATATGTGCACAGCAATGGTGTACACCAACAACACAGAAAGCCTGAGTGCTTTACCACCAGCTTTATGGGTAGCCTCATGCAGGCCATGCTGCCCAAATCTTGGCACCATGACATACGGCCCATCCCCTGCTCTCCCCAAGCTCAATGTCAGCAGCTTTGCCATAGGGTGTGCTGAGCCTGCATGGGGACACAGGCAAGTCTGCCTGAAGGAATAAAATAAAACCCACTCTGGTTAGCCCTGTGCTCATGATTGGTCTGAGAAAACCCACCCAATGTGACAATACCATCAGCTCCCTCATCACCCCACAGTGGCTGGGGACATTCCCACAAGGGAATGCAGGAACAGCCAAGCAAGTGTGGTGTCCCCAGCAGTATCAAAGTCCTTCAGAGTAATTGCTGGTACCACTTGGCACTGGGTTTACATGGGAGAAATAGGGCAGAGCTGGTGGAGAAATTGAGGCCAGTTGATGGGCAGAGTGAATTTAAGTGGTTTTCAGAAAAATGCATGGGTTGAAACAGTTTGAATAATCAGGCCAGAAAAGTGCTGCCCTGGTACCAACCCAGGCCATGCCACTGCCTCGGCAGCAGTATGCACCTGAGCTCCCAAGCCTCAGAGTAAAATACATACTTCATCACCAATTTGCACCACGGAAGGTGAGTTTTTCCAAACTCCCTCATGTCATCCTGAGCAGCTGAGGCTGAAAAAAATTAGTGTAGTACCCCATTTCCTTGCCGTCTTTCAGACAAAGTGCTCTGGTCTGGATTTTCTGTACACCCAGACCTGGCTCGTATTGGCTGTCGTTGCTGAGGCTTCTAGGGACTGAAGCTACCAACTGTCACCAGAAAAAGAAACTCTATTTCTGGGCTGGTCCTGGAAAGCCAGCTCTGTGGATGCCAGAAAAATGGTTTCTTATGTCTCCCGCAAAGATAGCACTGCTATTCTGAGAGGAACAAACTACCCACAGCTCAAAATCACCAAATTGGACATTTTTTTAGCTTCTTTCTCTGTCTTAATGTAGTCATGGATTACAACCGCGACATGGCAGAAGCACACCACACACACAAACACATCGTGATTGAAGGTACATGCAAGCAAATGTAGCCATGAGATAAAGATATACCCGCCACCACTGCAGTGATGTGCCCAGCCTTGTGACAGCCCAATTTCAGTTCTCCAGCCCAATGCTTGAGCTCTTACCTCTGTTTCGAAAGCAAGACACATCCACCCCATGGCCACTCCAACCACTACAGGGGCATCCCTTGGCATCTCATACACCTGGCCTGGATGTCAGCAAAGCTTGTGTCTACACACAGGAGACACATTGGTGACACTGACCCCCACATGCCCTGGTGCAGGTACCAACACATCTATTGGTGTATAGGAGAAAAGGTGGCTGGAGGACCACCACTGAAGGGGTAAGAGGGGCTGCTCCCCACCTCCTACCAGGGACTGGATAAGGGATGAAGAAACAGCAGATACCACATGCATAGGCAGCAGCTGTCCATCCCCACATAAGAGCTGGCTGGAAGGTGGTGTACAGGGGGTGGCGGACATGTGCAGCATGGGAACCTCTTCAGTCCCCTAAAGCCCCCAGCAGCCTCCACCTCCTGCCACAGGGGCCCTCTGTCCTTGCAGACAGAGACTGGGGGACCAAGGGGATATTTCCTGTTCCTCCCAGTTATGCATTATACACCAGGCAACTGCATCTTTGTCATGAGCAAAACACATCCACCTCTCCTAGATGCATATTCACTCTGTTCTGCCACAATATGAACAAAAAAGAAGATATGCTGGTTTTGCATGTCTACATGAGCCATCTGCTTCTATTTTATTCATAAAAACCTATAACAACAGCGCTCGCCGTAACAAAATAAGACTGTTTCTAAGATGTGGATGCTTGTATGTGTGCGTGGATAATTTCATCCCAGAATTCTGCAGAAGCTGGGTTTAATGTTGGGTTTTTTTCCAGTCAGATACCATCTAGCCATTAGTATTCCTAACGTAGCATATAATTAGCAAGAGGCAATACATTGTATCATCATACACGTTAGCACTTAAGCAGAATAAAAACGTTTCATTGTCAAGTATATAAAAAGCTAAGAATAAACCCATACCACTCTTCCTGTTGAATATCCAAACATCTTTTCATCTATTTTTTCATCTTTTTATCAGTTTTGCACTTCAGCTATCTCTTTCCATCATACACAGAGCAAGTGAAATGATGCTCGTGCCATTCCAGTGGCCTTACCAGTCAATACTACATTGAAGATAAAATTTTCAGTTCAACTCTTTGACCTTTATAAAAGTGAAAAGGGTATATCAATTTGTTTCTCATAACCTTCTTAGTATGAACGATTCTCCTTTTATAGATATATTTATCATAAAAATAATTCAGCAATAAATTCAAGCTCTGGAAGTCATATTTTTGAACTGACAGAAGTTAGAGACCCACTTTTTATTGATTTGCATGCACTGTTATTATTTAAAATGATCAATTTTATGAATTTTGTGCTTGTACATTTCAGGCTGGGAAAGGAGCGCTGAGATTTCTCTTGATGCACCCTCAGCCACAGGGCTGAATTACTCTGAATGCCAAACAACTCCCTACCTGCCCATGGTCTGTGATGAGAATATGACAGCAATGAAAGGAAAAACCTTACAGCCAATTATTCTACTAAACGCCAAGAAGGAGATGCAGTAAGTGAGTTTACAATGCTGTCCTGTGGCAACACAGCCCAGCAGCAACAGCTGCCCACCCTCAAAGCTGGTGGAGGGGAAAAGCTATCACATCACAGGGCATGTGGAGGAAAGAGGAGATACACACACACCTCAGCACTGCATCACCAGTGTCCAGCTGTGACTGCAGCAGTGAGACAACAGAAACCTGTACCTATCAGAAATGGTATATGGTTCCAATATAGAAAGAAACCAATAAACACTAAAAATAACTTATTACATACAGTATATTTAAATCAACAGTCAAATATACATTGAGATGTGCTTCATGCAAATGCCTTGGGGCACTCTACCATAAAAAACATTTTTATATATACACACATATAAATGCCACACAGTGTTTAAATGTTGAGTCTACCAAATGATTACTTCATTTACTCTTCTTGACAAACAAAACTCTTCTGGGAAAAAGTCAATGAAGTTACAGCTGAGAATAGAGCCCAGCAAGACAAGAACCACGGCAATGCCAGCAGAGGACTACAGGAGAGATGGGGTACCAGCTTAATTGGAAAACTTGTGCTTGAGGTGCCACATAGTGACAGCAAGAGATTGGAGGATAGGTTTTATTCTGAGCACCATGAAGATAAAATATTGCTACTAGGCGGATCTCTACAGATATTAATGAGAGTATTGGAGATGCAATGATAGAGACGGTGTGAAGTAAAAGCACCTGGAAAGTGTTAACAAGACACAACAGCGATAAGGAAAGCTAGCAAATATATGATTTTTCCAGCTGCTAATGAAGAAAGAAATTTGCAATGTTATCCTAAGTCTGAGAAATTAAAGGAGAGGGAAGTATCTGGCACAATGAAGTGCCTTCCTTGGAGGTCAAAGCTAATTAATGATAGTGGGACTCAGGAGAGAATTTAGCTTTTGTCTGAATCCTGAGTCCTCTTTCTTCCCCCATGGCCAAGATTAGCCTTTTGTTTTGTTACTCAATGAGATCAGCCCACACTGGGTATGATGTTACAAGGGATAGACACCTCCAGAATATTTGGTGCTTATTTGGTGGTCACCCATTATAGCCGGGAGGAAACACATGAGCCAGGAGCTAACGTTCTCACTTCCTCACACCTGCAGCTGCTCAAGGAGCTGTGATTTCTGTTAAATCACTTTTGTTAAGTAAAACCCAACTATTTGCTTTCTAATTTTCTAGACAGAAGAGCAACCAACAGGTCTGAATGGAGATTCATAACTCCCATCTGGCTCCTGGGTCTCCTCTTCAACTCTTTTCAACCTCAGCTGCCTCATGCTCACTGGTTGTAACACGGTTACCATATAGTTTATTGTTGTGCAGGATCATATGGACTACCAGAGCTTACCTACGTCACTGCCAAGCAGCAGGCTTTGTTCTGCTTCATCAGTGTTACCTCACAGGATTCTGGGGTTTATGTCCCTGGGATGGGCAATACCCAAACACCATGCAGGTTCCCACATTAGGATAAAAAAGTCTCAGTGTTGGACTTCTATCTGCCTTCTATAAGCACTGGGTTTTCCCTGGTCTGTGTACAAAGACCTGTCTAGTGACAGAGCTTTGCTCAGGCTGTTCAGCTCTGCAGAGAGATCACAAAATTCATCCTCCCATGGCAAACTCAGGAGCAGAGCAGAGGGGAAAAAATCTCACCCTCAGCCTTCTATTTTGGAGGAGCAGCACAGGGAGAGCCCAGCCTGCAGCTCTGCTCTTGCACCCTCATTTGTACAGATGGCTTGTGTGGAGCCGAGAAGGATTGTGACACTGGAAGAGATGAATGGTATCTACCAAGTTCTTTATCCAGGCTACAGTATTGACCTATATCTGCTTCATAAAGGTGAAAAAACATGGATAGCTGTGTGGGTTGAGCAGGAACATCTTCCTGCTGCCAGCTGGCAAACAGCTTGGGGATTACAGCATGAGGATTAATAGCCTTTGTCATTTGTAAGTGCAGATGCTAACCTTACTCATATGACAGACTGATCTTCTTTGGATTCTATGCCTGTTTGCTGTTCCAGAAAGATGACCTTGGGCTGCTGTGAGAGACAAAATATTTACACATTCATTTCTTAGGGCCTACAGTGTAGGCTGCAGGAAGACACGAGTTCACTCAGCACTGAGAAAAAAGGAGAAAAAAAGTGCAGTATGCCTTCAGCTAAGGAATCATGCAGAGAAACTGGGTTTTAGCTCAGGCTTCATGCCAGTGCAGCCCGGCTGTGCTGCTTTCTGGAGTACAGAGCGAACAAACCCCCAGCTCTACAGCAGCACAAGCACACTGAGAGCCTTCCCTCCCACCACCTTCCTGGCCACTGCTTGGGGTTTTCATCTCTTGCCCGACAGCTTGTTAAATCTGCACCAGATTCTGAACAAATACCCAAACCAGCTATGCTGAGTTACCCTGTATGTCTTTCCAAGCTTTAGGATCTGTCAGCTTCTACCTGCTTTTCTCACAGAAGCACATCAGCTGGGAGCCAGCATCACTGCCTGGGGTATGAGAATGTATTTGCTGGGGCAGCACATGCTGAAGGGAAAAAACTGCCTCATTCAAAGTGTGAGCTCTTCTACAAACCCTGGCTGGGTTTTTTCCCTCAAACCATAGTTGCAAACATCACACTTAGTACATTTTAGATGGAAAGAGGATGTTCCTGCATACTAATTCCTTCAGGCGCTGTTGTCCTTTTACAGAACACGATGCTATGAAAAAAAAAAAAAAGAAGAAGAAAGCAAATAGAGAACAGGTTGTTTTGTGTGTCATTAACTCAGTCCACATTGCAGTGAACTGGTGTCACTACTTCGTAACTATTAAAGTATCACAGCCCAGCCAACAAGCTTCAAACTCCACAAATGGACTAGGAAGCAGAATAGCAAGGTCTTGGTCATGAGCATCATAACTTTAAGATGACCCCTCCAGGAGTCAGCTCCTCTGGAGCCTTGGGCATAATGTGATAGGGAAGGCCATATTCTTTGCTCAGCCTTTCTGTCCACCTTTTGTGCTGAAGGGCAGAAGGCAGCTGAGAGGCCGAGAGATGAAGTGCTGTGATCACACAGATTAAAGATGATGATAAATATGGGAGCGGAAGGAAAGCTCTGCAGGCACGCTAGCTCCAAGGTCACCACCAGCTTCAACTGAAGGAGAAAATGAGGAAACGCCTGCTTCTCTGCCAAGCTGCCACCTTAGGATTTATGCTGGAGAAATGATCAATAGCAACTGGCAGCCTTTGGTTCTGTGCATCCAAGAACATCTAAAGACATTCATGACTGAAGAACAGTCGATTATGTAAAGCACCAAGTAACTTCTTGGGATCTGCAGCCGCTAAATATATACCCAGGTATTGTTCATGTGCCCCAGGAGCTGCACAACCCACTTTGCTCCTCAAGGGAAACACAGACAAGCCAGAGCGACAGGAGAGAGCAGACCACAGCAGGGTCCAGGTAATTAAAGACACTGGTAAAAAGGAAACCCAAACAGATCAAACAATGTAGGAGACCATCCAGATAAAGCCTTTACAAATGGGCACTTCAGTAAGCTGTAGCTGTATCTCAATGGGATAAAAGAGGTACTCGTTCCTGTGGGCATCAGTTGAAAGTCACCATTATTACAGGGAATATAAACATGGTGAGATCATTCTGTTCTGTTGTCGATACATATTAAAAACAAAAAATAAAGAAAGAGCAGAGTGCCTGGCAGGATGGGCATGCTGGCTGGAGAGAGACCAAGGAAGGAACAGACTGCAACTAGCTGAACGATGCTGTTCAAGATAGAGAGATGTATCCAGAGCACTTGCCCACAATATTCTGGGCTTATGCCAGTGCATTTAGTTCCTTCCCACACAATGGTTTTGTGGCTTTTCAGGCTGTGATTTTTATTTTACTTTTCTCTCTCAAGAGAAGAAAATTCAAAAAAGCTGGAAGGGGATTCCAGACAGTGGTGTTAGAAGGGGATGGAATTATCTTAGAAAACATTAGTGCAACAGGAAACCTCCATCATCTGGACTTGCAAGTGCCCAAGCATCCCCAGAACCAGGCCAGCTGTTTCTTTCCTGGTTGCTAAGCTCCCCATGGCCCTCCCATATCTCTTCTTCCCACCTGGAACTGCACGGAAGCAGAGACCAGGCACCAGCATCAGCATCCATGTGGACAGAGGCCAGTGGAGCACAGAGCCTCAAGTCTACCGACCGTTGACAACTGAGCCAAGTGCAAGTCAAGATTCCCAAGGAATGGTAATCTTTCTGGGAATTCCATCTTGTCAACCACTTCCAAAGGAAACAGGGGTTAAAGCAATGACTGAAAGGGCAGTTGTATTTACATAAGACCATGGACACAAGTCCAACCTATATCAATATTAGCAATGACTAATTCAATCTGTAAATGGGAAGAATATGGAATATGGGGGAGCTGCTGCAAAGCCTTCATCTCACAGACAGTCAATCCTGAAAAGAAAAATAAATGACAGAAGCAACAAAAATCAAGGTAGCAAGCAGGAGCAACCACAGCGCCCAGCACTGTATTCATCCCAAGATTCCTAAATTCTTCCATTGCTTCAGTAGGAACTTAATGAACCCCACAAATGCACTAACATTTTTAGCTGCAGCTCCAAAACCCCAATGCTCCCCTTGCCTCATCCCTTTTCCCTTCCCTCTAAACTTCTCTAGTAAAAAATCACGCCAAAATGTTGTTGCAAGGATGCAGCAACCTGCTTCCATCAGAGAGCAAGGTTTTAACATGTGCTCAGATATTAACTTACTCTAAATAAGCTATTTGCGCTTGCTTTGCTCTTACTCCTGAGACTCTACACTGAAATTACATATTAAAATTCAATTCCTTTAACGCTGTATCTTCAGAAAAGGTCTTGATGTGAAAATGGCATGGAAGTCCAAAACCAGTTTACTTCATTACTTTTTAAGAGTATCTTTTCCACTCTTTTTAATCACACTGTTATAAATTTGGGTTATCTCCAGTTCACTGCTGAAACATATTATCAGCTTATAGTTTTCCCTTAGCTAATCGTGAAATGTAAGCCATACTTTGCAGGTTCAAGAAGTTATGAAGAGAACCTCACTAAGTTTATTATACATACGCGTCCACATAATAAAATTACTTATAAACACTTGTATATACATTTTAAGCGGCTCAGGAAAAAAGATGTAGAGACTGGAAAACAACTGAAATCAGCAAATGCACCTTTTCAATTGGGCTGTTTCCTTTACTTTTTTCCAGAAGAAAAGTACATGATAAAAAAATATTTATATTCTGCTGGTTACCACTCACACGCTCATTTTCTCTTGCATTGGTAATACAGCAACGTTAACAGTGGCATCAAAAATGTATTTGCTTGCTGAGCTGTATTTGGGTTATTTGTGATAACAAAGCCCCAGTAGTGCAAAGCAGATACTACACCAGCTTATCTAGGCAGTGAGGACAACCCTCTTACATAGGCTACCCACCATTAGAAAAATGATGCTCAGACAGGTGAGTGTTAAGAATATATAAAACCATGGCCTGTAGAATAATTCGTATCACCTATACCAGACGTCTTTCTGCACGCAGATTATTCTGTCTGCCTCACAAGGACAGACAAAGCCTGTGTGTATGACAAGTGATAACCTGTGTGTATCACACCACTGCCCACAGGGTCTGGCTAGCCTGGATATGATGTAAATCTGCACTAAGGATCAATTTTGGTCAAACAGCCAGTGCCAAAATTTGCATTAGTTAGATTTGCACAGCACCATTGAAGGGAAGGAGACACTGTGGTGCAGTAGGAGGCAGAATCTGGTGCCAGGTCTCAGTAAATGACAAAAACAAAACATGAAGTGATTCACTACAGACAAACCTTTTCAGCAAAATATTTCCTGTGTCTTGCTATCATCAGCAGGACAGGG
>NW_009938674.1:13033-28986 GCF_000696875.1 Nestor notabilis
TAGACAGCGAGATTGGGCAGCTGATAGTATCTGAAGATCTCAGCACCTTACTGCCTACATAGCATCACCACAGTGGAGGATGGACATCCTCTGCTGTGTCACACATAGTATCACAACAGCTAACAACCGCTGAACTTTCAACAGCCAAGTAGCAGACTAAGACATGTCCCCTATCCACCATCTCCGTAACTTCAACTCACAGAGACAGGAAATAAGATTAGAATAGAAAATTACAATATAGTCTGTACCATAACTACATAAAAGTGTCATCACCTCCTCCAGCGAGCCTGTTCCTTGCATTGTTTTCAGATAAAGGCAGGAAGCATAATACTTTTCTCTGGAGTTAGTTCAGCAGAGCCAGCAGGTCCTCAAGGGGGGTCCCCTGGATCCCATTCCTTGCCTGCAGGAGAGCTTGCCCCAAAGATGAGGTGACATAGTCTGACATTCTCCACTGCTCCGTGTGTCAAAACCAGTCCCCTTTCAGATCCCGAGAAGATATTACAAGACAGCACATTCAAAGAGCCCTCAGCAAACTGAGTTGTGCTTAACTGAGTCATAGAGAAACCACGATCTAAAGCCTTCCTGTATAATGCTCACAGAAATCTTTTTCTGAATGAACCTTGCTTAAAAACCAAAGTCATATATGAGCAAAACAACGATGCAGAAAAGAGTGATTCAGGCACAAAGGTGGATGTGCAGCTTGCTCTAGTCTTTTTTGGTATTTGTGATGACAGAAGCCAGGAACTTCAAGTAAACATCTAAACATGCATTGTATAACTGCAATATAAAACTGATGTTAGTTATCTCTCATGCAAACCTATGGCAATGCAGGCTGACAATTGCACAGGATGCTTAATTAAAAATACTGATACTGCTTAGTCCTAATATCAGTTTTTAGTACAGGAAAACAGTAGTAATGTCTAGGCACTTAAAAGTTGACAGAGAATTCAAGAGCGCTTTCCCATGCTGCCTGAAAAATATATCATTCAGTTTACAGTGGTATCAAATGCTTATTTGTAGGACTTAGAAACACAATAATACAAAGGGAGAGAATGTGATCTGCATGCAGGTCAGCCTTTCTGTGAGCTCTCTGCATGTCAAGAATGTCTGCAAACTTCACTAATATAAATTAGGGAGGGAGGGAAGAGAGAGTTTACCCCAGAAGAAAACAGCATCAAAATTGTCCTGTGATGGTCAAGCCTATGACAAAATGAGCAAGACAATGACCAAGGAAAGGATTTTGTAGGTATTCCCACTGCTTCTCCCTAGGGTTAATTATTTGGATGTACAATATGCAGGACAACCTGGAAAGACAAGAACTAAACTTGCTTCCCAGGCCTTGCCATCTTTAATACCTGCGACTGCTGATACTGAAAAGTCAGGTTAAAGTGCGTTTGACCCATCAGAGCACTGTCCTTGCCATGGCACAGCTTTTTGCTGTTGATTGAGAAGAAGGAAAGACAGCTCATTGTATCAGGACCCACAGGCTGTCCTGGTAACCACTAGGACTCCAGCAGCATGTGCCACCTGCAGACCTGTGTCCCCTTTGATTCCCTCATTTCCTGCCAATGACTTTGCTCTTCCTCTCCGCTGCTGTTCTGACCCATAGAAATCCATCCAATCATCTCTTTGCGCTTCATGCTGCGTCTGTTGTATACGGAGATCATTAGTGTGACATCAGAGAGCTGGAAGAGAGCAACCTGGAAGATGAAAGTTTCTTTGTAGACAGGGTTGGGCTGTCCTCGACGGACGGAGGTTTTGCAGTGTGACATCTCCTGACCCACAGAGTTGCGCAGGCAGAGCTTTCCGTAAGTATCTAGTACAAAAAAGAGGAAATAATATGTTTGGCACAGGTGACAGACTAATGAAAGCCCCAAGCAGTCAAAAAAAACACCCCCAGAACCTCCAAGTAGAGCAGCTTTGTCTACAGCGAATAACAGGTGAGGGCTGGACTGCTGTAGTTAGAAAATCCTTGGGATGAGAAACAGTAGGATTGGATTTCCTCATATTCAGCTGGGGAGAAAAAGGGAGGAAACTGATGCATGTTTCAGCCCTACTCCCTTGAAAAGAGAAGGAAATCTGGCTCCGAAGCCTAGCAAACCTGTCTAAGACTAACTGGAACTATGAGCATCTCTATGGATTCTCCGCACCAAATGGTGACCTTTCCTCTTCTCCCTCACAGTCAGGCTTCATTGGGGCTGTCTTTGCCGGGGCTTGCCTTGGCATCGCTTGCCTGTTCACCACTCTACTTTGGAAAAATGCTGCTATGACCTTTATTTGGGATAGCAAACAAAAAGGGTCCTGAAAAAGATGGAAAGGAAACCTACATAGTGGAATTATTTGATCTCACATGATAGTTTCTACGCTTTTTCCAAATTCTCATTTGTCCTGATTTTGGAGGAAAGTACAATGATGTCACCATTTAAACTTTTTTTGTGGACTCAAGGTCAGTTTTATTCACTATTTAAAGTCAATACAAAGAGTAAAAAAGCTTATAAGATACAGGGAAGGGGTGGTTCAGGTCAATATTCCTATAAATCCACCCTTGCTGCCTCCTGTATTAATTAAGTTACCTCTGTTTTGTGGTCACTAATACTGTGGTCTCAGGCAGAGCTCTGTCGTCCCAGTGCTCCACAGACCCAGCTCAGTGTAAGTTTTCACCTCACTCTGCACATGGTGGTAACAGATCACTTGTCAAGAAAAGTCCCCTCCTAACCCCTTTGTAATCTGTGCCTGGGATTCTGCAAGTGAGTCTTATTTCAGAGTGTGCTGAAGATAGGAAATAAATAACAAGCCTCCATCTCCTGTCTACAGCATTTCTATCCTCTTCTGTTCCCTTCTGATGTGATATTTTACGCACTTATCTACTGAGCAACACAAGGTGTGAAATTACACTTCAGGTGTGAAAACACTTCTGTGTCTCCAAAGCAGGGCTTTCTGCTCCTCTCAAACTGTTCCACTGAAAAGCTGTCAGGAGACTGACAATCAAGGAGCAAATTGTGAGCCTGCACAGCTGTACAGCTATCTAGTTACTGTGGGGGAAAGTTCAGTCCAGTCATTAGCTGGGGGTGCCAACCTGTCTCTCAGCATAACACCGGAGATGAAGTAGATCTTGCCAACAAAGACCTACCCATTAGACAGAAAAGCGGAGCTCTGACATGAAATAGTTTCCTGATTGTTTCTGGGAAGGAAAGAACTACTGTATCTAGAGGTGCACTAATTCCCACAGTAATATTCAATGTTGGTGGTGCTGAGGGACTGAAATCTGTAACAACTTCACACGCATCAGAAACGCAAAGCCCAAGAGAGGATTCTCTGTTCTAGCTTGACTCAATGTGAAACAATGCAAGCAAACTACCAGACACAATCTCTTGCAGAGCTTGTAGAGATGTCACTTTGCTTTGCACTGACAAACCATAACATGCACTGAAGCATTCCTCATGTGGAAGTCTTGGCTGCTGGTCTGAGGCTGTGGTGAACTTGCTGGAAATAAAGTGGGGCGGAGGGGTTTTATGGGTCTTTTAAATGTATTAATATTCTTTCTTTTTTTTTTTTTTTGTAAGGAGGGGATTTCAAAATAATGAAAAATCTCTGCCAGGTTGATTTTTAAATACAAACAAGCAGCTAATTAGTACAATTCCCTGTTTGAATTTTATAATTTTTCTTTCTTTCAAATTGAAAGCTTACATTTTCTGTGTCATTTCAGTGCATTTTCCAAACCAATTCCATTTACAGGCAGAGAGCTGAAGGGGCTTGTTGCTGCTGACACACAAAAGAGGTGAGTGCTGAGACCTGGGAATTCATGGAGATGAGATCATCTCTGTTTGCTCCTGGTCCAGTAACTCCATTTTTTTCTAAACATGTCCTTGGTGTCATACTGCTTTCTTCACTACTCTCCGAGAACTGCTTTACTGAGAGTGAGGGCATTTGGCTGGGATCACAGTAGGACTGGGTCAGCAAGGGCAGAGCTGGGGCATGGAGAAACACTGGAAAGGTCCTGCTCCTTGATCCCTTGGCAATTCCTGAGAGGGTTTCCCCAGCTGGGGACTGCTACAAACACTGTCACTGGTATCCCATCTGGGCATGGCAATGTGGAACATAACTAACAGCACATGAGGTTATGTTTTAGCTTATCTTCCCATGCTACTTGATGGAAAGGTCACCCACACATGCCTGTATCTCTTTTTCTGGGAAGACAGGGAGAGAGGACTGAGGTCTAGATTTTCCTCTCAGTTCCTTCTGACTGCCGCCAGTATTGGCAGCTCAGGTGGGATTCATCACACCTAACTGCAGGCACATTCATTTGAGTGCTCCCCAAAGGAGTCAACCAATACCACCAAAAGAAGAACATGGCATAATTCAGCAGCAATCTAGTAGACAATGCTACCATTACGGATGATTTAAATTTTAATACTAAATCAAATACCAGAACTAAAACACTTCATAGGATGCTGTTTCGGGATGTCCCAGTTAATTTTCCAGGCAATGAATGGATGAGTTTCTTGCAATCATAAACTCTAGGATGCCACACCCTTGCCTGAGGCCTCAACTTCTGCAAGTGAGGAGGCTGTAAAGAAAAATGAGCATCACACAACCAATGACTTAAACCCAGCAGAGATCAAAGTCAGAAAATTGGGCTTTTCCTTTAATACACATGAGATCCGCTACATAATTCTGCACCAAGGCCCTGTCTATACAGTATCATGGTTGATGGGGGGATTGTGCATGTGTCATCTGGATCAGGCAAGAACATGCAGGCAGAAAGGAGACTATGCCCAGGGCAAAGCCAATACCATGAGCCCTATTCATCCCCGTGTAAACACAAGCACAAAACCAGTGTAAGTGACAACTTAATCAGACTGCTAACTCTTCTCAAATTTATTCCATTGGGTGTGTTTTACCAGCCAAAAGAATCAAGCTTGCCCGAACAAAAAAGAGTAGGTGTGGATAATTTATTTAGCATTTGAAATTTGCTTTGCGGAGCTGGTACATATGAGACTGAGCTGTTATTCTGCTTCACTAACTACATTTTAAGACTGTGGCTTGCCCTTACTCCATTGTGCTCCTTGCAGCATCTTTTTAGGTGTCTCATCAGGAAACACTTTGTAGTACTCCTTATGGTTCAGTCTGGTTCTCTGAGATAGAAAGCTCTCCCCTTGAACTGGCTTTGTCAAAGAAAATCCATCCACCGATACACAGTGAAATTTGTGGAACTACAGCAAGGATGAACTTGAAAATTTACTAAGGAATGTATGTGTGAGAGCATCTATTCACTATGAAGGCAAACATTTTCCACCTAATTACATGCTCAGATTCAGTAATGGCCTCATTACTGTGGTATCTCAGCACTCTGCACTTCAGTGTATTTACTTTCAGGCCACCTCTATCAAGCACAAAAGGAGAAGAGAGATTAAGGCTTGACATTCTTTAAAACGCCTAAGTGCTCACCTTCTATTTAGGCACCTATCCTACTGACATGAAGAAGAGTGAGACCTCTTAATATCTGGGAGTGTCTGAGACTGCAGCTTGCCCACAGTTACACAGCAGCCTGTGAAGAATCAAGAACAACATCTAATTTTGCCAAGACCAATTTTAGCACTGCATCCATCAGGCTCTTCTTTCCATATAGGCTTTGGAACAGAATTTCTTGCTACAGCTCATTTTTACTCTAAAATAATTTTTCATGTCTGATATGAGTGAATTGAACAATGTTACTGTATAAAATATATTTTATATTATAAAATATAAAATATCAACACCTCTGCATTTAATACCAGAGTGAAAAGCACTAAATCAAGGACGGCTGCAAGAAGCCAGACACTTTTTGGGCTGGCGCTGCATAATCTTACTCCAGAGGTTTGGCCAAACCTCTCCTTGTGCAGACTGCTCTGTCTCCATCAATACTGCCCCGACCATAAAACACCTCTTGAGAGCTCATCTGCAAAGGCAATCACTTTATCTGTGATTCTTCTAATGACCCATTTCTGTCATCATCCTTCTAAAGGAACTAACTGAAAATGACAACTCAGGGGAATAATCAACTATAATTTATATGTTCACGTTTTTCAAGCAGGGACCATAACATGCATTCTGTTTTCATTTACCCTGAGTTCCACCATTATTAATAAAGCTGAACTGTGAAAAAGAACACTGCAAGTACAAAAGCATCTAACAACCTGCTTGAATTTATATTTAGAAAGGAAATAAACAATCAAAGACTCCTGACCCTTTAGGTCTGTGGATTGCAGGGTACAACACAGTGCTGTGCAGACTTTCCCACCCGCACTCCAGGCAAGCTAGCTCATTTCCAAAAGCAGCATAACCGTGTCAGCATGCTGCAATCCAGACTAATAACAGCCACAGTAAAATAAAGCCTTGGGCCTAGAGCTTAATTTCACCCAACTGGCATGCCCACGCTCCTAGCCTACATGATAAATGGCAGTATTGCATGGCAAAGCAGCCCCAGAACTCTGTGCTATCGGTACAGAACAGCTCAATGCGAGGTCATGGTTTCAGATCGAGAAGACCGTTTCTCCACCAGGCATGGCTTTACCTCGCCATTAAACCAGCAGTGTGCAGAAACACTGTGAACCTGGCTCATTCCAACTGGACTGGTAAAAGAGCAGGGAGGAGAATTAGACCCAAGCTTTTGTTCCCAACCCCACATGGTGAACATCTGGATTAGGCCAGAGACAGCTTGTGGCCTATTCTATAAATTGTACAAGAGCTGAGAGCTGCTTGTTACATTGCTGAGGAGCCAACTTGTCTTCCCCTATTCCACCAAGTCTCTGCTGCTCAGGTCCCCTCTCCTGTGGCTGGCAGCTTTCACACAAGAAAAAGGCTAGGATCAGGCAACCTTCACAATGTGAGTCATCAGAGAACAGACCAGCAGTGCCTTTAATTTAAAATGCAGCAGAAAGGAGTGCTGCACTCTCTGGAAGCGGTTTGGCCTAGGGGGGGGAATTGCCAGCACTGACTTGTTTCTAGCAAGGAGGCAGGCTGCAGAGGGGCAGGAGACCAGGGCTCCCCGGAAGCAATGCCCAGGTGTCTCAGGAAAGAAAGCTGCTTCCAGACAGCCTCCAAGCTCAGTTCCTTGGTGATCCTTTTCTGCTGCAACAACGCTCCATGTCCACTACATTACAGTGCCGGCCCTCACCTGGGACACGAGTTGGGCTGGGGAGCCAGGTTACCACCTCCCTGCACTCTCCAACCTGAGGAGGTGCACCTTGTTTTGGGAGGAGAAAGAAAAAAAAGATTTTTTTCTTGTCCACAGCTATGGGACTGGGAGAGGTATGACCAAACATTCTACTTCAAATGCACTCCTTTGATTCAGAAGTATCTTCTTTTATATCCAGCAAGTGTAACACAGATGATACTTTTCATAGATCTTTTAGAAATATAAAACTATCGAACACACTACTAGATAACCACATGCTATCACTATATGTCTAATTACCATGGAACATCCCCCACAAAAATCTCACAATCGCTCCTTGAAAGTCCATTATTCTGTCACTTGTTTTTCTGAGCTTAATCAGTCCCAGGTCTCATGTGTGGTGAGAAGAGCTATAATGAGCCAGTCCATCCACCCAACAGTACCCAATACCACATGCCTTATTAAGTCCATAAAAATATGGGCAATACGACATATGCTGATTCTCTCCCAAACACTCTCCCAGTCTTCAGCCATTTCTGACCCATGTCAGAGGCAGTGTTTTCATATTTACTGATCTTTCTTTGTGACCTCATCCTGTGTTGTACTGAACTCAAGCATCCACAATGTTCTGCAGTGAGGAATTCAACAGCATTATAAAGATGTCCCCTCTTCAAAATCTGCTACCTCCTTGCTTCATTTCATGATCCTTTGGTTTTGTATCGGCAAAGACAACAAGTAACTGTTGCCAATTCACTTTCTCAATGACACTTATGATTTCATAGACCTTTGTCAAATCTTCCCCCATCTCCCCTCATCATAGCATGATAGGAGGCACAGTCTGTTCAGCTGCAGCTTGCTGCAGCTGCTCCCATACCTGTGATTGTTTCTAACACAGGTCTTTCCAATTCTGCTGTATTCTATTTGAATAGAGGGAGCCAAAACTGTACACAGTCTTCATTACACTGGTGACTGTATATTTACAGTCAAATACCAATTTTTAATTTTGTTCTACATATATTTCTAACCTTTAATTTATTTGGGGTTTTTGTCATTACTACTGCTCATCCTGGATTTTCCTGGACCTACTTACTATAAACCTAACATTTCACTCCCAAGTGGCTCCAAGTCCCTCCGGATCAAGTTTGCATTTTGCACCTTCCCCCATGTAATAATTTACATTCATCCACACTTCATCTTCCACCTCACTACCCAGCTGCTCATTATGGAGACATCCTTCTGGGTCTCCTTGCATCTGGCCTTATCTTTAATACCCTGAGCAAAACTTTCTCAGCTGATCTTATTGTAAGTTTATACAAGCTATATTCAAGAACAGGCAACAAAAAGATGCAGAAGAACAATTGGTCTTGTACAAGCTTACTGTAAGCAACTGGCAAGTACTTGGCAGCAAGTACTATTGCTCTGTTAACCAAGATCTCTGGAGAACTGAATCCATCCCAGCTCGCCCTGGTACAGATCCTCCTTCTATGACCGATGAGATGGAAGCATGACTCACAAACCTTTGGGAGCCCATGCAAGTTCCCTGTTCAGAGCAAGATATGCAGGTTAAAAGTTAGGGGTTTGTTTTTGGTTTTGATTTTTTTTTTTCTCCAGCTTCCTGGTCTGATTTGGAGTAATTAAAGAAATTAACCTGTATCTTAGTTGTCCAGGAATGAAATAGGTATAGTAGGTATAGTAACTTTTCTTCCCTCACAAACAAGTTCATAAAGTAAAATCCACTAATGGCTTTACGCATTCTGATACCAGAGCAATCAGGATCCTAATTTTTCTATGGGAGCACCTTCTGTACTTCTCTGTGTTGTTATCTGTGGCTCGGATGTTTGTTTTCAGACAAGGCTTTATGCCAATAATTTATCCTGTTCCAACAGAAATCCTGATAGCTTGGTCTCTCCCTCCTGTCTTCTCCAGCATTAATGCTATTGTATTTGTTTAATGGGGTTAATATGCTGCTGGTATAATAATGATCATGTATGGATGTAATTATTATGTGTGATTAATTCTGCAGCTGCTGAAAAGCTTGGAGGACTTTCCTCAGGCAAGGGAATATCTTCACAATAGTCCTTCTCAAATCGCATTACATACAGACTTAAACCCCAAAAGAAATGCAGAAGGGGAAAGAATGAAGGATGGATTAGAGGAGAGAGAACTGCACCCAGCAGAGCAGCTGATGAAGGTTAAACATCGTGTGAACAGAGTCTGTCTCCCGGTTGCGAGTTTATACGCTGACTAGTACAAATGATTCCTGGTCTGTCACTACACTCCCAAGGTACCACTACCATGCACATAGTGTGTAACTGGTTATAAATTTTTTAAAGACACGTCTGCCAGTGGTGTAGGCTTCTCTTGTTACTTTTTTAATAAGAAACATCCTTTAAACTGACACACTGGTTTTTGTTCTAAGAAGATACAATAACACAGACCGAAATATGAACCCCTGCATAATGCTAGCATAGGTTAATGATTTTTACAAGAACTGAAGAGAATGAGGTGCACAGCATACAAGCCATTAGCGCTAAAATAGCAAGGGTGTCCATGCCTGACAAAACCATAGATGCTTTTCTGCATAAGGCTTTTTGGCACACTCTAATAATTTACGGTCCGATGCTGCAGCCACACTCTTCAGTGCTCTTAAGTGCTCTGAATGATAATGGATCTATTTTTGTGATCAGAGATTGCAGACCCAGGCCTATAACTCAGCATGTTCCCAAAACAATACCTGGACACTTATCCTTGACCAAACTACCCTTAAATTCCATGTATGTGATCTGAAGAGAAGATACTGCCTGCAAGATTTAAGTCTCTAACTCAGTTATTACTCATGTAAGCACCCATGACTTTGATATTTACCTTACTCAGTTTAAAGGTTTAAGTGAAAGAGAAGATGTGGCCAGGAAAAACTAAGATGTGCACGATCTTCCTTTTCTTCTCTAGAAAACCATCTGGTTTAGCCTCTGCTGTCTTTAACACCTAAAATCACCAATGCTCCAGTCCAGATCCTTCTGCACACAGTGAAATCCCTGTGCAAGGATGCCAAGCAGAGAGCACACACACTGTAGGAGATACTGAGCTCTCCTATCCACAGGTAGCAAAGAAGGTGGTCAAGGTGGGCAAAAAGCACAGCTGGAGAATTTGCTGTTGCACCAGACTCTCCTGTCCTTCCCCATAGCTGCAGCTGTCAGCAGCAGACAATACTAAAGCCACTGGGCTGCAATAGGACCACATATGGGTACTGTATACGCTCTGTACATGCACGGCTAGGAATGGAGATAGTTTCTGCCCGTTGACTTCTCTCAGTCTTACCATAAATGGCTGCCCTGAATTGCAGTTTGAGCTTGGTATTTCAGTGTCCTGAAGCGCTGTTATATCCGAAATCCCCACGATACTTTTCAAGAAATAAATCACTCCCTCTGAGCCTCAAACAACAGAAATGCAGATAGGACATATTTGAGAAAACACAGGGGCTATTTGCTCACCCTGCAGAAAGGGAGATAGCAGTTTTAGTTTTCACCCAGTGAAGGACTTACTGAGAATCTCATTAAGCCACCAGCATGTTTCAGACAGTAATGATCGGACCTCACAGCACTCCTCTGCAGTGCCTGCAGGAGTTATCAGTGAAATGCTACTCAAGCATCTGAGACAAGGGCTGGTTTTCTTCTTTCTAACTTCTTCCAGTTTCTGCTTCACTTGTTTTTCGCACCAGACTACTGCGAACTTTAGGCGTAGAATAATGCTGAACGCAGAAGCAACAGTGTGACTTGGAATGAAAGAAGCAGATTGTGATAGGTTCAGCTTTCACCTGTAATCATTTATGAATTTCTGTGGTTTACCTATAAACTGATTTAATGCCGAGAGATACTGGTCTGACAATGCTGAAGTTGACCTGGATACAGAAAGGATGCAAAGAAACAACTCAAGATAGCCTTAACAGTGAAGATTGAAGAACTGTTATGAAACAATGCCAGGACTATTAGTTTGGATGGCTGCCAGAAAATTTTGGCTAGCTTATCAAACCAATTAGGCTAGGTTTATCTGAAGTCCTGCAAACACAAAAATAGAATATTCAGGCAGAATTTAAATCAAAAAGTCCCTCAAGGAATATATCTTTTTCGCAGATACTGCTCCTGTTCTCATCTCATCAACACAGAATGCTTCTTAGGTTTAAAGTTGCTGCCAACCAAACTACTGCACTTCTGTGCACCCACCAGCTAAGAAGCTGAATGGGATGTCTCATCAAGGCAGCTAAACTTACCCATGCTGAAAGTTAACATGTACACACATGGCTAATCTGCCAAACCCTATCCCACCAGATGTCCAGGACAGACACAACTCGCTAGCACTCACAGACGATGAGTTATAGGGCTGCTCAGCTTACTTTAACACACGGAGCTACACAACATGCACCCAGAAAGACATTTGTCAGAAGAATACCAAAACCTGTGAGTAATTTAGCCATGATATTGCAGGTAGAAAGCTGGAAGGCAATTATTTGAGTTCTATGCAGCGAAGACATTCAATTTATGGGAAAAGAGCAGGCATTACATATGCCTGACCCAGCCAGACACAAGACAACTTGTGTAGGACCTGCTTTAAGAGCAGAAGTGCTGCATAATCCACATCTTCAGGCAGCTAAGAGACAAAACTCCAATACCACAGGCAGATATATGAAAACATGCCATAAAAAACCTGTAGAAAATGAACCTGGAGCTGTATTCAGACTACTTGAATTTCATTTCTGAGAATAAACTTTAGGATGTATCTCCACTGCAGCATATATAAATGCAGGGGAGCTTGCTTGCTACAGCATGTGCTAAGACATTTGTCTTAGTCTATCTTTGCTTTTAATTATTAAAAAGGTGCCAACTTGAAACCTTTCAGTAAAACATGTTCTTGCAAACAAGACCATGTCTTTAAGTAACTCACATGGACACTTATGCTGCCACAGCTAATACAAGACTTGCGAAGGCTACACAGACTGGGGTCATTGTTTTTTCACTGTTGCATAGACTTGCCCTTAATTCTCAAGGGACTGACTGATGGCACAGATTATTTGTGTTATATACTGAATTATAGTTTAGTGGAAACTTAAGTTCCACATCCATATAGTGAAATATTACATAAATATTTTGTTAGCTCTGGGCCAAAGCACACAGCATCTTGCAAAAGCATCTTAGCATTTTGCAAGTTGGAGATACTATGTCAAATCCAGTGAAGGCAAGGGACTGTCAAAGTTTACTACCTTTGACAGGCAGACAAGCACATCACAAAAAGTAAACACACAAACAAGAAAATGTTATTTCACATTGCCATTAGCTGCTGATTTCAGACAGGAAGCAAATAGACAATGCAAGATGAATACAGCACTGCCATTCAACCCCTGAATGAGGGACCCCAGCAACAAAGCAGGTAACACTATGCACTATGGCTGCACGACTTCATCTATATGATAGACATTAGCACCACTATCCTTCTCAAGAACTAACTACAGCTCAGGCACTAACTAAACCTCCTGTAATTCCATTTCCATTTTTTCCTTTAGGTATTGGAGGAAGAGAAGTCAACTGCTGCAACTGGAAGAACAACTTTCAGATCTTCTTTCTGCAGAAAATTTACTTTTGTGGCAGCAGAGAATTCCCAGTAGCAGGATCCCAAAGGACCCAAAGCACCAGGCTACCTAGAGCTCAGCAGCACAGCAAGGGGACTAAACAAAGTATAGCCCTGGGAAACACTTAATGGCACTAGGCAGGGCCTCTGTAGGTCACATGGTAACATATAATCACTTCAAAAGTGCTTCTTTCTTTTTATGGATCTGCTGAGAATTGCTCTGTTCTTTGGGTATAACAGCACTTTTGCCATAATCAGATCTTGTCAAGGTATATGCAATAAAAGAGACATTCAAGTATTACTGTCCCATCAGCTGTGTCTTCGTGATTGCCTCCAATTACTCTGTAAAATTTACCAGCACAAGTATTTGAGATAATGCTTTTAATTTTCAATCAGATGCTCTGCAAGGAAACCTACCTCAGCCATGACATAATTGAATATCTTGAGGAAGAAAATAAAAAGCAAATTTTGAATTTCAACTCAACAATGGTGTTATTTAATAGCAGTGAAAGTACTTACCAGGTGGCCTATTAATTGCGAGGTTTCGGAAATGACTGCCTTTGATCATCTCCACTGACAGCCGGCCCGTAGTGGCATTGTATGACAATCCCACAAGCAGCTCTGGCACCCCTCCATGCGACAGGGACTGTGTTGAAGAAGCGCTATCGCTGTGAGAGATTGCTGACAGACTAAGCTGAGAGTCTGCACTCTGCAGGGAAAGAGCACTGAAAGTCTCATCAGAACATTCACCACCACCCTCCCTTAATTTATATCTTTTACCCTTGTTTAGTAAGATCTCTCTTAAGAAATAACAATGACTAAGAATGAATTACGATGGGGCTCCAGAAGAATCAGGGCATCACTTTTACAAAAACACATCTCTGAACTTGCTTTTTAAAGATGAGGAACTCTGTGTAACGTGTTATCACTACTGTAAATCAAAGCCTCTGACATAAGTATACAGCCTACTACATCAAATGCAAAGTAAATCTCCTTGACAATGTCTTTTGGATGGAATGTATTTTGCAGTTTGAGGTTTTCTGGTCATGTACTCTGTATTTTCTTACTTTCTTTCTTTGCTACTATGATGCTCTCTCTACCTCAGCCCACCCCCCCTTCAGTTGGAAAATACACAGTTTATTGATTTCATGTGCACCACCTCTCACTGAGTTTTTTTTAAACAATGAATCATGACAGAGCTCATCTACACGAATTGATAGGCATAGCCAGAGCAGGATACAACTGTGATGTGCACAGAAAACTATAAAGCAGCACATCCAGTTCTTTCTCACGTGACCCACCTTCCACTTCCATCTCTCATGAAAAGGAACACTACTAGGCATTTCTGATAACATGGAAACTGCACAGAGATCCACAAGCTAGTAGCTAGTGTCAAACGAGGTAGCTCTTGCACTGGCAATAGTACAGGTCCACCAACATAACAGTGCACAAGAACTACTGTCCTTGTTGAAACAAACATGTAATTAGCCTTGGTGGTTTCCAGGACCAACCTACTATTTCTGAATGACACAGCATTTGATGACTTTTTTACATGTAGTACCTCTACATGATTTTGTTTAAGCTTGCTAGCTGAGCCACTGTTAATAATACACAGCTTTGTGTGGGGAAGACATACTCTGTGCTCCCCTCTACTGATAAATTTTTAAGTGACCAGTTGCACCCTAGCAGCCCTGAATGAAAGATATCAGGCACAGCTGGTCCCCAGTCACCAGATGAACTATTTTACGGAGTCTGTATTTCTTTCATCGAACTTACACTCAAGTTACTCCTTGGCTCCAAGACCAATGTCACCTTTGCTTCCCCTTCCCGGCTGATGTTGCTCAGGTAGAACAACTGTTCTCCCATCATCTTCTCTCCAATCATCTTGTGCACTGCATAGAGGCGGAAGCGAATGGCGTGGCTGCTTAACTCCTCTGGCTCCAGCTTACTGAAGGTAATTTTATCCTTGAACATGGGGATTGGTCCCTTCTGAACACTTGTCTTACCCCTCTGTTTCTTGCTAGGCATCAGCACTGTGTGCACTTGCCAGGTGTTCACTCCACTGCGGTCTTTGTCTGGGATATCCCTTGCTTCTAAGACAGTAACTACTAGCTTTTGACTTGACGCTTTATAGTTGAAGATGATGTCTAGATCACCACATTTACAGATGGGCTCATGAGCACTATGATGAGCTGATACACTGTTCACTTCATTATGTTCCTGCAAAGAGAAGGAAGAAGTAAAAGCCCTGTTGGAGTTCAACTGCTTCTGTGATCCCAGCTCTATTTAAAAGAAATCCTCTCCTCACTTATGCTTGCAAGCTCTGCAAAATAAGGATCCCACTGTTTCTTGAAAGGCCAGGGATAGTTAATTGCCTGATTTTGTGTACTATTCCTCATACAATCTAGTAAGCAACAGCACTTGTTGAAGCATTTCCAAAAAAAAGTTTCAAGCTTGTGAGATTGTGGGGGGGGTTAATTTCATTCATGTCAATTTTGAGATGTTAATAATTAATTCTAAGACATTTTGGTTTAATTTGATTTAAAACCTCCCAACTTAATCTATTACTTTGAAGATACACTGGAATTCTTTCAAAACTGAATTTTTATCATTACCAAAATCAAACAATTCAGTCAAATCTGCTAACTTTTCAGATATTTTGTTCTGCTGGAAATGAAAAAAAAAATTAAGCACTGTGTTTGATTTGATGGGTGGGGAAATCAAGATGTCAGAATTTCTTGCAGAATGGAAATTCCATTTCTAGATGCTGCCCTGTAATTCAACACTTTTCCTACATCTAAAGCAATGATAATTAAGAAAAACAGTCTGATTGAATACATACTGATTCTTTATTCCCTTTTTAAATCTCCCCAAAAAAGCATCTTTCCTTCAGTTTGGATGCCAATACATTTGGAATAAAAATTCAGAATAAACAATCAAAACATGCTTAAACCAATTCACACACAATCTTTTACCTACTTTTAAAACAAAAAATCATCTTCATAAAACAAGATAAAACACATGGATGCTCACCTTACCTTTTGATGAGTGGGCGTGTGCATTTCTGTTCAAAAGTGCTTTTTTATCTTAGAGCTAGAATGTGCTTCATGTGATAAAGGGGTTGCTATAGTGATCAATGATTTGTATTTAAACATGAGTATACACTGTACTAGGGAAA
>NW_009938674.1:29017-74324 GCF_000696875.1 Nestor notabilis
AGAAGGTGAATTAAGGCCTGTCACTAGTAGTCTGAGTCACCCTCCTCCTCAAACATTTATCTTCTTTCACATTTCAAGTAACACTGCTTTTCAACATAGGAATCTTATTGTTAAGAGTACAGATGACGGGCCAGAGGACTTCTGATGTAATTCCCTTCAGAAGTGTCTAGGGTGGTATGTCTCTCAAACAAGACCTTGGACAAAACTCAGAAATTTTACCTACTTGCTGTCATTCTACTTTTTGAGTGCTCAGATTCACCTGTCATGATGTGCAATGCTCCAGCTTTTCATACGCGCTTAAGATTCATGCACGTGAATACGAAAGTCCTTGTGTGCATATTAGTCATGGAGACCTGCTGTCATATATCTTGCGGAAGTGATGTCCAATGGATAAAAGCACACAGAATTACTTCGTTGCCCATAAAAATGCCTTGCTCTATGAACAGCAGGCTGCAAAGACAGAAATGCAAGGCAGGCCAGCTTGCCTGGAGAGAATGTGATATTATGCAAATGCTAAGTGCTGCTGTGTAGCTGTCAAGTTATTTCTGTCTGGTTGATGAAATAATATCTAAGAAGGAAACGTAACGGGATTGTGCTTGACTCATGTTCCACATGTTCATCCCTCCCCACTTTCATCTGTGCATTTGCTATTGAGGAGATGGAATCAAGGCACATTTAAGAACTGCTGCTAAAATGTGGAGATAACTGTGCCTGCAGCATAACTTTGCTTTCATCAACATGCCTGAGCTGGAGAATGCAAACTCATCATAAACCCACAGGTACAAAGATTGAAGAGCACTTCCCTGCCCCAACAGGGCTGAGTATCTCATCTCCTGGCAGCATGTAGAGTAGACTGAAGATCAGCTATCTGCGTTTTGACAGAACAACTAGAAAGGATCTGGATTTCAAGAAATCTTGATTTGTGCTACTATAGCTGTGGCCGCATCCACTGTAGACAAAACTGCATGAACTGGAGGCAGAGAGAAAGAGAAATGCTAAATTCTGTGGCACTGACCTTTCAGCGTGCAACCAAGCTTTAGAGATCTCATGGGCTGGTCCTTTCAGACTATCTGGGACTCATCCCTGTACAGGTTTTCAGCACACAAAGCTTACAGAAGCCCAATTGTTTTTCTGTGGAAGTCATTAACAGAATTTCCCTCAGCTTTCAGAGCTGAGCTAGGGCTGTCCTTTTATGAACATATTGGTTATACAGACACTTAAACTGGAATACAAGGGAAGTGTGGGTTTTAGGCATGACATCCAGATTTCTTTCTTTCCCTTTTCCCAGCATAGCTGTTGAGAGGTCAAGCCAAGTATACTGACTGATACTATATGTCTAACCCAGTTGTTCAGGACAGCCAATATCCACTTCACTAGGTAAAATAAGTAATTTTCTGCCAGTGAAACCTGAAATAGCAGCTAATTATGGACAAGGCTTAAAATCGTACTTGTGGTTCCACTGCAGGGGCATAAAATTATCATTTTTGTTTCTAAAGAAAGGTCTTTTGAGTGGAGCATAATAGTGCTTGGACACTTCTGGCATGTCAGAACATTTAGTTCCTGCAATAAAGTCTTTCATTAATCCACACAATACCTTTGGAAGAGAACCTACTTGTAGTAGATAAACTGGGACTTAGTCATATCTTCCCCCTGATTCTATAATCAGTCTTTGCATTTTTAAAATGTAGATACCAGGAGCAAAACAAGAGATATATTCCAAAGAAATGCAAGAGGACATTGGAGACATTGTGGCACTTGTGAACCATGGCAATGCACATCAAATGCGGAAAAGGAGAAATGAGCCTCAGAATGGTAGATAAACAGTGCATGTCAGAGGCAAGCAGCAAAGAGAGGGCAGGGCTGCCACTGCACGGAATTCCCATGTGTAGCATAGTATTTTGTGGAACTGGATTGTACAGCAAGCCCAAATCTGTTCAAAACACCTCTTAGGGCTGCAGCATATGCACCAAGGAGCTGTTTTCCATCTCTAACGTGCTGCAGGCAGCTTGCTCTGAGAAAAGGAAACTTTCCCTCAAAGCCTTTTTGCTCAAAGTAAGTATTAATTCCACAGCTGAAGAACATCTTTTAACTCAGGCTGAAGATGTGACCTTTGTGCTGTTCTTTTAATATGTCTGATGCAGGCTGATTTTTTTTCCAGAAATTTAATCTTGTGGTAAAATAATAATGAAACCCCACACATGACACTGAAAAAACAGGAGAGAAAACGGAGATGCTAAGTCATCAAGTGTTTACAATGCCTTAAAATCTGTAATGTTTTCTTGAGTCTTCAAATTAAAGGTGCAGAGCTAAGGGAAAGCAGAGGAGCTCCAGCCTCAGGGAAGGCTCTCTCCTTCCCTGGAAGGATGCCTAGTATCAACGGGGACCAGAGTTTTGGTCACTTGGCTAAGTCATGGGCCACCCCCACCAGCTGCCTCCAGCTTTCCAGATGCTTCCCACTGCCTAAACCATAGAAACCACCTGGAAAGAGGCACAGATCTGACCCATTGACCACACACCATATCCCTAGACATGCACCCTGCACATACAGCCAATATCAAAGCCCTGGGCCACCAAAGACTGCTCTTTGCTAAATGATAGTAAATGCTGTCAGGCAGCTAATGGCTGCAATTTCAATTCAGAGATTTCAGTCAGAAATCAAGCAATAAAACAGAAAAAGGGAAAACACGTAGAGAGGGGCGTATGTTCATGCACACATGCACAGGGAAGTATCATTATCTTATTCTGTGCTGACCAATTTTTCACTTCATTTCTCCTCTAAAATTTTTTGGCCCCCAATACACTTCAAAAGCTTACACTGTGTGTAATACAGGACAATTCAGCATACCTTGGGGCTCCAAGCCAATGAGCTGTCAGTAGCATCATTTACTTCAAAACCCTGGTTGTTATCCATTTCCAAACGTCCTTCTGTGGCTTGCCGCCTAATGCCATCAGCAATACTGGACTCCATCCTAGGCTCTTTACGCTGCCCTCTGCCCCTACTCTCAGTTGTTGTTCTTGAATCAACAGATAAATGGTCATCTTCAAAATAGGATAGGTTGTCTTGGTAACTCAGTTGGCTTAGTCCATCCAGATCTAATAATTTTCAGAAGAAAATAATTTCAGAGCGATTAAAAGAAATTCCTCTCCCTTCACCTCCCAAAATGTGCTTTTCTCTCTTTTCCTTTCTTTTGCACATATGCAAGACAGTTTCTACCTCTGAGTACTGCAGCACTGAACTTACAAAACACCACAGCCTGTATAAATCAGCATTTGATGGAGAGAACATGGCTGCTTCTCGCGCCATCCTGAACTGAGAAACCATCTGCCTTTACTTGAAGAAATTAACCACCAAATGTAATTATCAATTGAGTTTTTGGGATATTGAAGTGCCTTGGGGCTGTCTTGCAGCCCCAAAGCAACCACTTCCATGAAAACACAGGTCAGACAAATAACAGAAAAGCACAGCACAGGCCTGTTGAACAGGTATCAGCAATTTGCTTCTATGCAGGAGGATAAGGAGGAAAGGACAGGATTTAGCATTGCCTCAAGGGGGTTGTGCTGGTGAGGAAAAGAGTTTCGTAACAGGGTGCCACCACAACCCTACCACCCATCCCCGAGAACTTGGGTTGCGCATGACCAGTCCCACAAGCCAACTAGGAATCTCCAAATCCCATACTGGAGCTAAATTGTCCCAAGAGAGACTAAGGGCAGATGTGTTCCCTCATTACCTGTCGGCTTTCATTAATTCCAATTCATCTGATCCTACACACTTCTTCCATGGGCTAAAGTAAGGTTTATCAATGAGAACAAAATAGTTTTCTCTGGTTCAGAGTACAGTATCCTCTTCCCTAAAGAAGTCGCTGTTGTGAACACAGGGCATTTACTTGAAGGTATCAGTGAGATCATTCAGGTTTCTGAGGGAACTGACTGATGTAGTTGCTAAGCTGCTCTCCATCATACTTGAAAAGTCATGGCAGTCAGGCAAAACCCTCCAGTGACCAAAAAAAGGGGAACTTCACACCCATTCTTTAAAAGGATAAAAAGGAGGACCCTGGGAACTACCAGTAAGCATCATCTCTACACCCAGTAGTATCATGGAACAGGTCTTTCCTGGAAGATATGTGCAGGTATATGGATGACAGGAAGGTGACTAGACACAGTCAATATGGCTTCACAGAGGGCAAACCCTACGTGAGTAATCTAGTGGCCACCTGTGATGGAGTGACTGCACTGGTGGATAAGGGAAGAGCAAAAGAGGTCATCTAACTTGACTTCTGTAAGGCCTTTGACAATATCCTTGTCTCTAAATCAGAGAGGTAGCGATTTGACAGATGGAATATTTGATAAATAAGGAGTTGCAGTGAATGGCTCCATTTCCAAACAGAGATCAGTGAAACTGATATCCCTCAGGGGTCCATACTGGAACCAATACTATTCAGTATCTTTATTAATGAGATAGACAGTGGGATTGAGTGCATCCTCAATGAGTTTGCAGATGACATCAAGCTGAGTGGCACACTTGATAGACTTGAGGGAAGGAATGCTGTCCAGAGGTGCTTTGACAGGCAATGAGAAGTGGGCCAATATCAACTTCATGAAGTTCATCAAGGCCAAGTACAAGGTCCTGCACCTGGGTCAGGGCAATACCCAGTATCAGTACAGGCTGAGGGATGAAGGGATTGAGAGCAGCTCTGCAGAAACCTTTGCAGTAAATATGCTGTTTCTGATTCATACCCGCTCCACAAAAAAGAAAAACAGAAAAACAAACAACCAAAATAAAACAAACCAACCAACCAACCAAAAAAAAAAAAAACAACAAACAAACCAAAAAACCTCAAATGAAATACCCTTCCCCTCCCTCCAAAAAAACCTTCAAACACCATCAAAAACCAAAACAACAACAATAAAGGGAATGAGGATTACACTTAGGAAACATTTCCTGCAAGTGTGCAGAAGTCCCTACCCCCCTTGACTACTCTTTCAATTTAACAGCTCAGAGATTAGGAGAGTAACTTTATCCCCTTCTTTTCAACTACGAATGGTCTCACATCCTCCCTCCCAGTAAAACATACCAAACATGGGCACTTCAACAGAGAAGTCTGAGAGCACCTAGCAGCTTTGTCATTATGTGTACTTATTATATATGTAATTATGGTCCTCTTCTGAGACATGGGAGATAATCCTTCAGAAGGAAAAAGGGATCCAAATTCAGATCTCTCTGTGCTCTTCTCACTACCTTCTGAAATGCAAAGCCCACCTCTTCTCCTCCTCATTCTCCCCTGGCAGACCTAGTCCTGAAACTGAGAGCCCTCATTGTCTCACCATTGCCCTGAGCTGAAACTCTTGAGTAAGGGTAGAAAGCAATTTCATTCTTTGGTATTACTCCCATTCTTCTCTACAAAATCAGAAAATAGAAAGAAGTAAACACAAGAACATAAGCAAGAAATAAAATAACAGAAATTCCACAAATTTACTGGGACTGAATGGGTACAGGCGCTCCTTAAGGCATTTAATTAGCAAGCCAACGTCTAATACACATTTTAAACAGTGGGTCATCCATCAAAGCACACACCACACAGCAGGCTTTCAGAACAAAATGCTACTGTAGTAAGAAATTATTCTCACAGAATTGTCTTGTGGTTTTGACTCCAGCTGGGATAATATCTAGATCAATAATAAAGGAATTTACAAAAACTACATTAAAGCCATAAAAGGCTATTCATAACAGGAGAACTCCAGAAATATATTAATAGAGCAAGCCATCTCCCTAAGACTCGGGCACAAAATGTGTTATGAAAGAAAATGTAGTATTCAGGGAAAGGAATGGAAAAGGTGATTCACCAAAACCATTCAGTGAAACAGTCTTTTACTTTAAATTTAAAGTAGTTTGGTAAGAGATGATCACTTACAAATACCAGTATTATAGGATCATTACAGGTAATAACCCAACTATACAGACTAGAACAACTACAGCTCTCCAATTACATCCATTCTAACATTATATTCACAAAAAAAAAATGGTGAAAACAAAAGTTCTTCATGTAAAGGAAAAGGTCAGAGCAGTAAAACGCCTGTAATTTACCTGAGAGATCTTTAAGGAAGAAAATGTCAAATGTCTTATGAATACCTGACATGAATAAACAGCACAGCGTCAGGGATATACATTGAGACAGCATTATCTACCTATTTGAAATTTAGTTAGCCAAAAGTCCCCACAGAGCGATAGCAGTCAATTCTAAAATTAAGGGTAGACAGTACTTTTTATTAAAAGAGTGTGATTTATTTTTTATTTCAGTCCTGCCTCCCAACCTTTCCCTGTTGTGTCACATGTGCCCACAGGCCAGGAAGGAGGCAAGGGGAATACTGAGGAACATAAATTACCAATAAATCAGGAAAGTCTGCATTCAGGGTTGGAGAACTGGCTATGAAGAAACTGAGGAAAGTGATGAGCATCACCTCCAGACAGAATTCTGGAAGGTACTGGCACATGGAAGCATCTACCCAAAGACACAGGAAAGCTCAGCACATCAAACACTGAAAATCAGGCTGGAAAATGTCCCCTCACATTTGCAGGTAAGTGGCCTGGTTAACCTACAGTATCTTTCTTCTTTTTCAGTGATACACAATCTCTCAGTTCTACGAAGCGTTACAATGTGCCAAAGAAATGTCCTGAGAGGCCTCATCACTTCCTAAAACACACTGCCAGAGTTATAAGATGGAGTGTAATAGTTCTTGTTAAATTAACACCACATAGTTCATTGACCAGCAAGAAACACTGAGATAAAGAATTCCATATATGCCTATTACCTGTGCTGACCAAGGCAATGTTTGCTTTGTGGACTGCCGTGAATCACTGTACTTTTACAAGAAAAAGCAAGTCTCTTCTTTGTGATTTTCCAAAATGAAAGAAATTTGGTCCTTTCTTCTAGATTGTATATAAACTGTACATAAACACATGCAGAAAGTTAAGAACTTGCTTAAATATGGATCAGAGGAGGGAAGAATTTCAGTATGGATCTAGGTACTTCTGGACTTGAAATCCCCCTACCTCTCTTCCCAAAAGACAGTAACAGCAGCAGAGATATGAGTCTGTAGAACTGAGGCATATCTGTCGTCAAGCAGCACTAATTCTCTGGCCTGGCTTTTGGTACAGCCCCAGTTCCAAATCACTCTATGGTATCCCAGCACTACGTGCTCCTTCACACTGAATCAAATCAGATGCAGGGAGACCGAGCAGTGTTCCTGCCCCTGGTTATTTTGAGATTAGCCATCAAAAAGTGCTAAAAAACTTCCTAGAAGAGCCTCAAAGGAGCAGAATTATTATCCAATTACAATAAATCTAAACAAAAATGGCTTGTAAATTTTAGGGGTTAAAGAGAAAAAGGATCTTAAATTTCAAGTGACATTTTGCAATCAGGCCAAGATTGTTTAATTTACCACATGCTGGGTAATGCCTGAGAAGACTCCATGTTTCCAGGACTAAAATAGGCTCTTTATTAACAGGGTGATTTGCAGAGAGGCTGTGGGCAGAGCTGGCATTCAAACCATTCAGCTCCCCAAGAGCATCCTCCAAACACTTCCTTCCTGCAGTGAGCACTCCTCTTTCCAAGCTCTATTCAGGTTACTACAGAGATTTTTAAGAGGCAAAAGTTAAATCTAAATGAGTCCAAAGTGCAGACTGTCATGACACTGATAACAGAAACAGAGGGTCAAGGAAAATCTCACGTAAGAACATGATGTGAGAAAACTTTGCCGTATGTCAAGGCTGAGTGGGAGAAAAGCTATTCAGGGCTCTCCGAGATGCTCAACTTCACTGCATGCCTAAATTTGTTACAAAGTTCTGATTCTGTGAGAAAACTACCAGCTATATGAGGAAAAGGTCTGGTAAGAGAACACAAGGAGAAGAGAAGTCTTGGGCAGAGTCCAAAGAAGGTCTGAAAGTGCCATGAGCCCAATCTGGACTTGACATTTTCGAAAGATCCTTCATCCCTCCCACCCAGAAAGGTCCAGATAATATGCTCAGCTGAAACAGTGTTTGATCTACCCTCAGGGCACAACGATGGCTTTATACCCACAAACCTGTCTGTGTTTTGTGATCACGGCACCAGCTAGGGGCCAAAACAGACTCTCACACAAATGGAGTTTTAAGACCAGCAACTGGAGGGTAGCAGGGTGTGGGTTATCCAGGATTTACCCCAACCACTCAGCTTTTCTCCCAAACATCTCTTATCAGGAGCCGTGGGTGTGTGCAACTATTGCTGCACACCCAGTAACAGTGGCTCTACACACCTCGGAAGCCTCTCTGGGCTTGAAGGAGACCTGACATACCCAAGGATTAGTTCATAGACACTTGTTCGTAACGAAGGATCTAATCTTGATCTTAGTGAAGAACGAGGCAGAGTACCAAATGTCTTAGTGGAAGTAAGCTTCAACATCTGGTTTCATCTAATTTCTGAACACCTATTTCAACAATATTAATATTACCTCTGAAAAGAAAAGCAAGAGGAACTCTGCACCATGTTAGGCCAGAAGAAGAGTTCAATGGAGAGCCATCTTAAAAAGATCACTCTGATCAGAGGGTGCAATAAAATCAAGCAATTATATTTCAAAATTCAAACATCCTACTGAACTGAAAACAAAGGGCACTTCCACGACTCTTCCTGCTAATGAACTTCTCCAGATTTTAGAATGTGTTCAGGACAATTTTCTAAGTAGCTATGTTTTTAAATGCATTTCATCTCTGTTTGTATAAAAGAGTCATTACATTAGTCCATATAACATCATAAAAGTCTTCCCTTCTGTGCCATAAATTTTAGTTTCTGTCATTGCCTGACATTTGGCGGATGTGCTGGCAAATGATACAGCATAATTCACTGTTCACCTTGTGTTTGCAAAGCTGTTACAAAAGGAGACATTCAATTCTGCTAAAAGGTTTGCTAAGGAAGTTACTTACATGGCACAGATCAAAAATAATTAGAACAAAGTCCTGCAGTCTTTACTCTGGCAAGACTGGTGATAAAATCCATGAAAATCCCAGTAGATTAGAAGCCAGAATTCAAAAGCCATATACAGTTAACGGAAAGATCTTCATGGACTTCAGCAGGACATGGATTCAGACTCTTCCCCCTAAGCATTTTAGAAATGAGCAGCAGGTAACCAATAAGGAAACCAAGTAAGTGAGAAAGCAAGATTCAGGACTTGTTCTCTACAACAAAAGAACCTCCCCATGTGGAGGCTACAGACCGTAGACTCCAACTTCTTAAATTTTATTTCATGCAAACAGTATCTTTGCATTCAGATACCTATGTACCGTATTCCTCATGTCTGGAGAGCAAATGGATGAATTTGGGTCTATGGTCCATGCCTGCTGGTGTTGCTTTTTCAGATATTTCTGATCAAAAACTTTGTGAGCACGACACAGAGATATCAAACTGCTTAATCACCTAATCATTGCTGCCTGAAGATGCCGTCTGTTCTTCATCCTCCCTGTAACTGTTTACCGGGAAAAAAAAATCACAACTCAGGCTTTAGACTGTCTGATGCCCTTGGCCAAGAAGTCAGACAACACAGCACATTCCTAGCTCTCAGACGGACCTTCCAGGAAGAAAAATGGGACCAAGAGTTTAGGGAGGATTCAGGAACGAACTTGAGAATCACCTGCTTCTTCAAACCTCTGTAAAGTCTGTGAATTTCGTATTGTATCATCAGCAACATTTACATATTATTAGACCTCACCCAACTCTGCATGTGACCCTATTGGTTTTCTGGTAAGGTATTTGACAGAGTAGAACACAAAGTAAGACACAACACAGAGAACCACTTGTAAAATCATTAGCATGTGCAAAGACTAAGTAGTAAGCAAAGTGCTTGAAAACTTTTTCATGCTTCCAGGCCCCTGCAGCTCCTGCTAAGGTGAAGAGGGAACTTCTTTTGTGCAGAAAAAGCAAGTCAGACATAACTTGCTCTGGGTTAATAGCATGAACACATAATTACGGCAGTTGGCTAACAGGCGCTGCTGACTCCATCTGCCAGCAGCAGAGGAACTCAGGAGACCAATGTAAATTATAACCTTTAAAAGTGAAGATACACATTTGAGCACATCCCTGTGAGTGCCCTTCCCCTCCTGCTACAACACGTGCTTTGAATATGAGATGACTGCACCCTCATTAGTGCGTGAATATCTGCCAGATGGGTGAAGGAGGGTTCAATATGTACTATATATACTTGGCCTTGCTTTATCAGGATTAAAATGCAGAGGCATTTGCTGATCTCCCTGCCATCAGCACCAAGGAACCACAACAGCAGGACATCCTGACCCACTGACAGCACAGAGAAGAGAACAGTGGGGACAACGGGCAGTTGGTGTGCACATGCATGTTCATGTGTGAACAAGCCAGCTGTCAAGTGCGGCCGGTGCACTGCCTGCTCTTGAGCATGGAATGTACGACATGGTTGCCAAGACTTGCTTTGATAATGACCATGGCAAACCCAAGCAGCTGAACAAAAGGACACTGCAGACAAATTGGTGGAGGGCAGCTCTCTCAGTGACACTGCCTGGTTTGGGAGGGAAACATGTTTTTCCACCTCAAATCTCACATCAGCCATACAGCTAGAGGCGGGGAAACTGGATCCTGATTTTACAGACTGTGTTGAGTCTATTGAAAATCTGTAGTATAAACTTAATGACAACTGCTGTCGCTGCTCCATAAATTTATCTGCTGCTGCACAGAAGACAGCAGTCAACTCCGTGGGCAGAGGACAAAGCAAGGAAGCTGGCAGCATCAGAGCAAACTGTTCCCACCACCAGCCCAGCAGAAGCTGACTTCTTCCATACTGCCACGTGGGAGGGTTTGACCTGCTGGTCTGATTTGCCAGTTTGACAATAAGCTTGCTGTTCCTTCTAGAAAATTGCTTTCAACTGGAGGAAAAAACTAACAGTTCTTACCTTTTAGACATTAGTTTGTAAATGATCAGTGACCACCTATCATAAAAATTGATTATTTTTATATAAGCTGTTAAAAATATGTTTTTAATAAGTTAAATTTAATTTTCTGAATTTTTTAAGTATTATTTCAAGCTGTAGCAACCCTATAGCCTAAATGTGCAAAAGAGAGCAGAGCCCTTTTTCTGAGACAGAAGAGGAAAGGTGAAGGGACGGAGGGGAGGAGTTTGGTCCAGTTTGATATATTATTGGACATCTGACTTTGATTTTAACTTTACCAATCCCCAAAGTATGACTTCATCACTTGTTATAACACCGGATGCTATTTCTTACTAGCATCGAGGCGAATTAAATGGCGGCACTGGGCAATCTGTATCAAACACTTGATATGTCTGCTGTTGAATCTCTGCCTGAGAAGCAGAGAGCTCCATGTCAACTTAATATTTCTGTATTAATAAAACTAACTTTACCCAGGGGAGAGAAAAACGTTCACCATTCAAATATACAAGTGTCCTGATTAGGAAAGGACAAGGGGGAAACATTTTCTGTATCACCATGGAAACTGAAATAAAGGACCCATAATTACAATCTAAATTCTGGAAAGATAATGAATACATCTTGAGATCTGCAGATGTTGCATAGCATATACATATTTCTAGCAACTTCAACTCAATTACTCCTATGCAGCATCTGGTTTACAAATCAACTTCCCACCACTCATAAGGAGGCATGTGGGATTTTTTTTTTTCCCCAGAGGAGATAGTGGGGGGGGGGAAGGAGGGTGACCTCTTTTTCTTGAAAGATATTTCCAACTACCACTATTTATTCAGAAATTTCAAACACCCAATCAGTCACAAAGTTAGCTTACAGGCATCCAAACACACTAAGCTAAAATGCATAAAATAAAGACTTCAAGAATTCTCAACAGTGTTACTAAGCATAAAGAATAACTTCTCATTTGTTCAATGCTTATCCAAGGAAAAAAAAAAAAAAAAAAAAGAACAAAATACATAGTGTAGGTGTAAAATATAGACGTACCACATGTGTCCTCTCTGCCTGCATGTCAAAAACCCAGCAATAACAAACAACAGTCATTTTGGCTGAACAATGAAAAGTTTGCAAATGCCAAATTTCTGCTTTTCCTATACATTTAATGCTGCCCTTTGGTGCCCACTTTCTTCTTAAAGATTTTGATTCTGTTTCACAGAAGTCAGTGGCAGCTTCAATGGAAGCATCACCAAGCCCCAGAGGAAGCAGAAGCACTATAGAAAAAAAAAAAAAAAGGATTTGACCATATAACCAAAGATGATATCAGTACCTCTGTGCATAATGCATATTCCCGGAGCATCCCAGGAGCACTCCGTGGCATGTTCTTTGCTATTATAGAAGAAGTCACATAGGCCTGGCCTTAAAATTTTCATGATCAGGATGACAGAGAGAAACAGTGATCTGCAACATCTCCATGTGCGGAAACACCCAGAAATGCAAACAGAAAGAAAAGGCCTTTACTTCTAAACAACCGGAAAGGTCTGCTGCAAACAAGGGATTTGTTAAAGCTTCTCTGAAAAACAGAAGGAGCAGTTTGTAAAGGAAACATACAGCAACATACGTGGAGTTGCTACTACCAAGTCCTATGCAACTACAGCTCTGATTTGCACTGTCTTCAATCTGCAATCTTCTTTCTCTTGCTGTCAACAATTTGAACTGAAGTTCAGACTGAAGTACAAGAAACATAACTATCTGATTTACAGTCTTGACTAATGAAAGCACCCTGTAGCATCACAAAAAATCCAAAACATCCAACTAGACCTCAAATGTATTTAAAATTGACGAAGAATCCACTGTGATACAGTAAACCCACACTTCTACACATGCCATTATGGACAAAGACACTGTGCACAGTGACCATGCATCACTGACTAACACAAATGGGTCATACCCTAACAAAGAAAAGGCTGCCTTCAGCTGGGCTTTCTCCTTGCACACAGACTTACGCGCTTTTGTCACTTTCTGGTAGGTATACCAACCAGGGAACCATTTGGTGCCCAGTATTAAAAGTAAGGTACACTGATGAGCATCAAGGGACAGTGTCCTGCTTCTACAACATGTCAATCTCTACCTCTTCGTCTGTTCTCACCCCATGACCAAACCAACGGGGAAGCTCTCAGAGGCAAACACATTTGGGTGTTTCCATGCAATGCAGGGAGAGAGAATCACAACTTGGCAGCTTCCATACCAGGGGAATTTTCCCACAAAAAGAGGAAAAAAAACCCAAGGAAACTAAGAAAGTCAGAGAGTAATTGGAAGCAAGACATTATTTGGCTCTGGCCATCAAGAAGCTATATAGTCAAACAATACAGCAGTCAGAGCAATAAATTCCAATTCCGCACACTGCTGCGCAAAGAAATAGAGAACTGCCCACAGAAAACAGCATGAAAATCAACGTATTTTCCTGTTGCTTTTTTCCTACTCCCAAATTTGGATTTCAAAAACAGGAACATGGGATTCAGCTTCAAACTGACTCTCAGTTTGCCGCTTAAGGTTCTTCCTCAGCTAAAGGAAATGGCAGCCAAGAAGCAGAAGCACAATCATCCTTGATTTTACCAGTCACCTAATTTACATTTTACGCGTGGAGTAAGATTGAGTCAGGCTTCACTTATGCTACTGGGTTTTATTAGCACAGGTCCAGGATTTGTGGAAAAGTGGAAGAAAAAAGAGATTACACACTGTAGGAGACACTGCCAAGCCAGGAAAACCCCTGGTGTGGATGCAGTCACATCCCTTTGTCAGCACAGGTTAGGTTGCTTGAAGAAAACATGCAGCTGCAGAGGCAGAAAACACCTTCTATCAGCAGATGCTGTGTCTGAGCTGGAGACATTGCAAGGTGCAGTGTATGCTCTGGGGTGTGGGGCTGTAAATGCTCATGGACTCGGAAACTGAACAAACTGCTGATCCCAATGGCTGATGAGTTAGAAAACACTGTCTTTTTCTTCCAACAAATATTAACTTTCACTTTTTAAGCATTATATTTAAGACAGTTTTCCTGGTAGCTTTTGTACTACAATGGGTTCCCCATCAATCACCTCTTCTACTTCTTTGCTTGGCTTGGATACACACTTCTCCTTCTAATGCAAGGGAGTCAATTCGAAGATATCTCCACTACATTTAAGGAAGTTTCTCTGAATTGGCACTAGCTTCCTAGACAGGGGAAGTTCAAGTTGGATATAAGGAAGAAGTTCTTTACTGTGAGGGTGGTGAGGCACTGGAACAGGTTGCCCAGAGAAGCAGTAAGTGCTCCATCCCTGGCAATGTTCAAGGCCAGGTTGGATAGACACTGGGGTGACATGGTCTAGAGTGCAGTGTCCCTGCCTATTGCATGGGGGTTGGAACTAGATGACCTTAAGGTGCTTTCCAACCCTAACTATTCTATGATTCTTCTGGAAAATGGCCTTCCACCTAGCAGAAATCAAGCTGGCCAAGGAAATGCTCAGGGAACCCAGAACACTGACTCTTGCTCCTCTTTAAAGCAGAGTGCAGCACTACACTGCACTCACAACCTGCCAGAGCCAGCATATGCATGCTGATTACACACCATTCATAGCACCCAACACTGTAACCACAAGTCTCTGCTGATTAACAAGGTGAAAATCAACTCTCTTGCAAGGATATTTGTTTGGGGTTGCTACCGATAACAACTGCATTGCAACAAGGCAGATATTTATTTTCCCACTGATTTTTCTAATTGAAACTTTCTGTTTGCTACCAGAGGGTTGATTCACCACAGCACCCCTTCACCACTGCTGTAACACCACCGTTTCCATAGCACTCCTGGGAAAATCACAGATTACAGCACCAGCAGTGGGTGAGGATGTGGTGCAACAAGACTCACATGCGTTCAGGATCAAAGCTGTTACACAAAAGGGACAATCCTGTCCTCCTTCCCTTCCCCCTGTTTCAGTTTTAGCAATCATGTGGCCAACTCACTTGATTCAGTAGTAACAGGGAGGGGGCAGGTAACTCTCAGCTGAAGGACCAAGCTGGTCCAGTTCACCACACAGTGGCATATGCTTATGAGGCCAGACTTGGAAAGTAGCACAACTCTGGGTAAGGGCAACACATCTCAGCTGCAGTTTTACATTACCTACTGACAATTGCAAAACTGAAGCCTCAGGCCCAAAGGTTTTATAGCTACATTATTTATGGCAATAAGTCTAGACCTCAAAATTAACCGTGTGAAGCAGAAGTTCAGCAAACCTCAGTGCTCTCATTAATCCAAATTCAGGGCTTTCTCTCCAGCATCACCACTCTCATACTATTTGCTGGAAAATACTCCCACACAGATTATGCTGCTACATATAGACCATATGGGCTCCTCAGCCTGAGGAGAAAAATGCCTCCAAGCACCCAGCTTGTGTGGGCAAGCACTCATGACCAGTGCAGTGAGTTCCCCCTCACATGGATACTGAGCCCTCTAGACAAGGGAGCACCCACCTGCACATCAGAAAACTTTAAGGTAGGGTGGTGAAGCCATGAGAGCATGAGCTATTATCAGGGTCACTGGAAGGGATTTTCTATAGATTTTGCTATGGACTGATTTCAAGTTTAACCTATGTCATTCGTGTTGGCCTACAAATAGATACTGATGAAGCCTCCCTAACAGCATCTGGGGAAACTGCAAGAGAATCGCGCAAACAGCGTACAGAGGTACCTGCAGAGGTACAGACCAACCACACCTTCCTCATTACTTGGAAGACCAACACAGCCCAACAGTACCATCAAGTGTATATAAAACTGCACACTTTTTCCTCCATGTCTGTAATCTTCCTCTCTTCTTTCACTGCAGCCTTTCCCCCCAGTTACTAAAACTTTCAGGAGTCTATGACACCACTCAAAATGATGACTGCTGCCAACAAGTCATTCCAACAGCCAAAAATTAACCAGGCACAAGGAAGTCATATCTTATATGGCAAGAGGTGAGGACAAACGCCAGCTCATTTTTTGGCAGAATGATAGCAACTCATGTAAGCTTACATCTGCAATTCTTGTGCTGTTAAGCAATGCAAAGATGCTAGGAGGAAACAAAGATCAATTATCCATGCTTCCAAAGGTCTTAACGGTCATTCCCTTCTGCAAGCATTTGCCTGCCATCATGGGTTTGCATAAACAGCCTTCTACAAAGTGGGCCAAGTTAGCAACACCAACCAAAAAAAAAAATAAATACAGTAAGTACTACTGTTTGTATCAGCACACAGAAATACTATGCTCCAGCTCTGCACAGAGTGCTGCTAGTATGCCTGCACGTAACCTCCACCACAACACAATGAGATCATTCACACCTGCCTCGCCTGTAGTAGGAGATGGAAGGTGAGGAGGCAGGGTTTCTAGGAGAGAGGCAGCACTTCCCAGATGCTGCCAAGATACTGTTTATCAGTAAATGAAGCCTCTTGAGTCCTAAACAACCTTCCCAGAGGAAGATAGTGTTGCAATTGCCATATGGGGAGTGGGAAGAGGATGCCACTTAGCAAAAGTGGATCAGAAAATACATGCACAAACACACACGCTCACACACACAATTTGTTCTTTAACTGCACTGAATGGTAAAATCCATTTCTTCCTCTCAAATACACCCTTCTCCATACAGCTTATGCAACCCTCTAGATGGCAAGAGCAGATGACAAGTACTCCTGAATACAGCATCCTTCCTCACGCCCCCTAAGGACCTAGACACAAAGAAGCTCAGCCCACCAGACAAGGAAGTTGGTGAAAACACAAACTCCTGATCTCCAGTGAGATTACAAAGATACTGTGTCTAAAATCACTGACTGATAGTGAACAGCAATGTTGACATGCCCAAGACAGAGCCCACAATGGTAGGACCTTTGAAAATTTGTGTTTTGAACCACTCCTCGGTTTCATTCCCTCAGCTGTAAAGCCGATATGCCGCAATCCACCCTCCTTTCAGGGATATTGTGTACTCTCATCAGCACACACTTTGGCACCAGCGATGAAGATCCCTCATAATTTGAAACTTTGAAAAGACAGAATTGCAAAGGAGTACTTTAAATATAAAAAGAAACATACTACCACCTTCACAAGGACAAAAGTCTGTGCACAAGCACTTTCTGAGTGGTTCGGAATTTCCCATAGAGAAAGCATTCAGAGCAAACTCACGTCTGCACTTCACTTCAGAAAGCAGCAGACTCGTACTGCTTTCCTCAGAGAGCAGATGCATATCCCCAGTCACGTTAGCGCTCTCTCTCACTTCAGCAGCCAGGAGTATTTTCTGTGAAGTGCTTTTGTCCGCTGCCTGTCTTTGCTTTCCTTCACTTAGTCCTAGTGGTGCTATTGATTCAGTGTAGCCTCTTTAAATGTCCTGCTTTGAGTACAGGCAGTGATTTTTAGAGGGCTACATTCTGGATAGAACACTGGCTGGCTCCATAGCGAGACAGGGGATAAAATCTATAAACACCTGGGATCTTTACGTGGAAACTGGCCATCTATCTACTTTAGTCTTAGGTTTAAGCAGAAGTTCTATTTATCACACAAGCACCATCTTTTTCTTATGGGTATATTTTGCTATATGGGTTTATAGGACCTCATGAAAACTTCCTTCTTGCCTAGGAATTCCTGACTGTATGAAGGGTCATTTACTGAGGTCAGGAGTGCTCATATACAGCAGAAAGAATAATTTCCTCTACTACAGCAACTACCAGCAAGAAACAGGGACTCCTGTTAAGCTGGAGGCCAAGGTAAGTAAATGCAATAGTGCTTTCTAGTTTTAAAAACTCCCAGAGCATCAGAGGAGGCCTCCCCTTACACATATATTGAGGTTAACTATCTAGCCATCTAGACAAGATTCCTATTAGGACATCGAACTTTGTACTGTTCCAAGGTCAAAAATAATTACTTCAGTGCAACTGAAATGCATTCTTTAGCTAGCACTGAGATTGTCTAAGTGATGGCAAAAAAGATCTCCTAGGACTTCATGCAGTTTAAGTGTAGTGATTACCTATATATTACTCTAGGGTTATGAAAACAATGTCAGATAGCTTGGGAGACTCCAGTCAAAGAGCTCCCCGTGAAAAAAATAGTGCTTCAACTCTGATTCAGAAGACTTAGCTCTGCTGGTGTGCCTGTCCCCATGCATTTTAGAGCAGTGCCTGCTGAATTTGCTAACTTAATGGTCACTTTGACTTTTTGTTTCTGAAGGACATGGTCCCTGAGGAAGAAGTGGACTAAAGCTACTGCATTAATGGCACAATTATTGCTGCTCTTCACCTTTTTTGTTATTATGGTTTTTTGTCTGCAGATTTAGGCTGGGAAGCAGACGGACTGGCCAGCTCTACCCTTCTGCTTGCAGCACGCTACTTTTAGAAGTGTCTTACTGCTCCAGTGCTTTTTTTCAGTTCTTCAGCGAAATGTGTAATGATGGATTTGGCAGCCACAGTCTTGCCAGCCACCCCCAGTCAGCTGAGCAGCAGTGTCTTAGCTGCAGGGGGATGCAAAGGCTGCTTTCTCCCCATTCTGCAGTGGAAGACAGTTTCTCTATCAGAAACACTGAAGTTAGACTATGAAGGAAGGTCTCAAGGAAGCTGCAATAGATAGTTCATCTGTATTTGCAAAATTTACAACTATATGATTTGCAAACAGTGGCAGGGATCTGCATGCATGGAAGCGGCTGCCTTCCCACCACTAACCTCTTAAACCAAGCACCTGGCATTGCAGTATTACCTGCTGAACTATTTTCTCATTTTTAAACTGTGGATCAAAAGCATCCAAAGTGAAAAAATTTTCCCCGAATTTTCTTGAGTCCTTGTCACAACATTATTAGCATCCTTTAAGTACAGACCAGGACTTGGCGGCAGTCGAACCTGCGCCCTGCTGATTATCATGCCTCACAGTGTCTAACAGATGTTTGACTTAAGAACGCAAGAATTTCATTGCTCAAACACTTTATTAGATCCCTAAGCCTAAAACTGGTTTTCAACAATGTGTGTGCTGCTTTGGGGCCTCAGAAAACCCACTTTGGGAACTAGGAAACATTTCCTGGGAGGCAAAATGACATCAAAAACATATTTGATAAAAAGGAGAAGGGATAATGATGGTTTTTAACTATAATGTTATTTTACTTCATCTCAGACGCATGCTGTAAGCTTAAGAGAGGAGGACAAATATTGGATTTTGTTTTGCATCTTTTTTGAAACAAAATTATTCTCATTTAGGGTTGGGTTGTTGTTTTTTTATCCCCTACACCCAATAAACTACATATTGGAATGACCTTGTAACGGGTTTCTGTGGCTCTTTAATCACCAGTGGCTGCTAAATGAAGCATATCTATTTTCTGTTACATTACTATTGGCAACCAGGTCTTCAGTAAGTGCCCAGAAATATTTCCATGGCAACAAAAAGCATTCAGCATTGCTACTGTTTTGTGCCAATCTAGCTTTAAAATATTCTATTGTGGAGAGAAATATGGTACATTAAGTGAAATAAAGTCAAGATGCAATGTTCTGAAAAGAATATAAGGATAAACAGGAAACATGTATTTTGCAGAAATGGGGGTAAAAAATGCCAAATGGAAGGAAAAGTATTCAAAGCTAATATTAATGCTACTGAATGTCTTTACTGAATGTCAGCAAGCCCATATGCTCACTTACATTGACACTTAGGTTTAGGTAACAAAGCTAACAGAAATAAGGATACCTCAAACATCTTCTCTTGATCTTTTTAATCCATGACTGAAATTTTAAGTTGCCAGGATATTACAGTCTCTCTGCATGTCTAGGTTACCATCAGAAGAGTTCACACTCTTGATGTTAGAGAATGAATCTAAAGGAAAAAGAGGAAATAAAGAGTTGAAAAATAAAATACAAAGAGCATGTGTGTGTTTTGGAAGTGAAGGGTCACGTAGAAGAGCAAAACGAGTTCTTCTGCATCAAAGATCTTGTGGAAGACATTTTCAAAACACAGTTCAGCACTTTCTCTCTCATTATACAATGGGAGTTGTATAATTCACTAAAGAACACTGAGTTTTGAGAAAAAAGATATCAGCTCTCAGCCCTCCAACCCTCAAACAGCCAACTTTGAGGCCACTGGATGGCCCTTTGTCCAGTGCATTACAGAGATAAGAAGATAAAGGACTATTTGAGAGCATTTGAAGTAACATTCCCTCTGGTGTAAAAAGTTATGCAATGCCCCCAAAGTGCTTCATGTGGAAGTAGAGAGCTCTAGGAGGCAACAATGTGTGTGGTGGAGAGCTCTCTGTGGCCAGAGAGCCTTCTGGCCCACAGTGGCTCCGGACAGCTTCCTATGAAGGAAAGCCAGTAATATCAACAGAGGGTCGAACAACAAGTTGATCAGTACCTGCTCTCAGCTGTGAGAGAAGTTCAGAGTGACCCTCCCCTTTAGCTGCAGTGATGGGCATCTGTCTGTCACCTATGTGTCTCTCACCAAGAAAATTCATCTCGTCCATCACATGCTCCTAAAGGACCCTCTTTCTCAGATGTCCCTGTCAGCAAGACTGCAAGTAAGAAACTGCACTGACAGCGACAGCAGCCCATTCCTGGCCCCCATTTCCCTGAAAGCTCACTACCTTTTCTCCAATCCGCTGTGAGCCATGGTGCAGCTCAGAGACAGGACAAAGATCTGGAGGTCACCACTGGAATAATGTGTTCCAGCACACGGCTGTTCCCCAGCCCTCTCTGAGGGATATGTCATGAATCTCTTAACAGCCCCTCTTGGGGGTAGCAGCTCTGCAGAAGGCAAAGTTGCGCCCTGGATAGCACTTTTCCAGGACGATCCATGGCCCCACGACCACTTGGAAGGATACTACCATGCCCTGCTCCATGGCATCTGTGCACACACTAGACAAGTAATGCAAGTACACATAGTAAATCCAGCCCTGCAGCAATGACTTGAGGCCTATGAACAAACCCTGTGCCAAGATATCACACAGGCATGCATAGGGGTACCAGAAGGTAGGGGGATATGTACAGGTTAGAGGTTGGGCTCCAAGAGATACAGCTCTGGGGTGCTTAACCTGAGAATTGGCAATCATTCATTTGGAATACGAAACAAGAAGTCCCAGTCTGGGATATAGAACAGCTAGACCAAAATCACTTTTTAATTATTTACTCCCTGGCCATAACAGTGTGAGGAATAGTAATAAAGAAAAGTGCTAATTTTAACATTCATTAAAGAACACCGTCAAGGTTTATACCCTCTCAGTCTGATATTCCTATTAAATACAAAAGCAAACAGGCTGATCTTCCACAGTCTGCACAGAAAAGGCTAAATATGTAAGACTTCCCTAGAAGCCAAGAGCGATGAAAAGCTCTTGGTCATTATAAACCAAGCATTTTCAAGAGCATCTACTGCCTGATTCGGCATAAGGAATTTACATATTTGAATCCAAATTCTGAAGACCCTCAGTGAGTCTAAAGTTCTTCAGCAACTCCAAATTGTAGACTCACTCCCCCCACCCCGTTTCCTCCCTTATCCCCTTTTCTAGGATGTTGCTAACGAGCATCTTTAACATGGTAAGACCCAAGGATGGTGACAGCAGAACTGCACCTTCCTGCTTGTGGTTGCGACATATGTCTCCATCACTCCTCTGCAACCAAGGTAAATTCTAGCCACGTTTACAGCAGTATTTAATGAGTACAAGTCACATGGCTGAAATTCAGTTCTGAACACAATCATCTGAAAAGCTGTTCATGTCACTTTGTGATCAGGAGTCATAGTTAGGCTTATTTAAAACTGAAAATATCAAATTCAGTTCTCCTTCCCCTAATCTCCTGCCTGCTGTCCTCTTCAGTCTTATTTGAAAAGCCTGTGGGGGTGGTGGGAGGGGAGGAAAGCGATTTGGGAGCCTCTCATCCATAAAATCATGAGATATGGCTGGCTTTTTAGTACAGCATTTCACAGCACATGGCACAGTAACATCTTGAGATTCCTGGCACAAAGAAACAAGGTTTGAGATTATATATATCTTTAATAGCAATGACGCAAAGGCAGATGGTTCTCAAAGCAAAGGCTTAAGGCTAAACACTCCCTTTGAAGGGTCCTGCTACCAGAAACAAAATAGAGAGGTGGCAAAATACTCCTTGCTACAGCAACAGGGCCCAATCGCCTTCTAATAAATAGCATTTCATCCTGGAGATTTCCATTTATTTCAATGAGATTAGTCTCATGAACGAAAGAAGAATTGGAAACAAGAGGAAAGGTTAGATTTTTCTTTGGGATTTGGGAAGTTTTGTTTTATCTGTGGGAAACAATGACAACACAGAACATAATGAGCAGATTAGCAACTAAATCAAATCAACACCAGAAAAGTGAAGTCTGGATAATACTGTCAGGGTGCACGCTAGCTGCTTACCTGCAAAACTTGCCTTGCCATTATTACTTTTTAAGGGACTACCCAAGCAGAGGTTGTGCTCATCACCTCCCATCTTCGTGGAGGGCTCACCTTCTTCCTCAACAATGGGAGGAAGCCGATCAAGTGTCTGGAGATCTTCATTTGTCCAGTAGGATCCATTGGCTATCAAAGACCTGGCTATCAAAGAGCTTTCAACACACTGTTCTGGTAAGCTGCTGGTATTTTTAACCTGGTTTTGCCTCTGCTGACCCACGCTGGAGCCATGAGGAAGGTCTTGTGAAGCAAGATCAGGACCTCCAATGTGACCATCTTCTTTAGGATATAAGTATTCCTCATCCCAGAGGTCCAAGTGTTGTTCATCATCCAATTCCTCAGAATAATTCTCATAAACTTCGTTATTCTCCAAGTCTCGGTTCCTCTCTTCTTCTGATTTACGACCCACTCCACTCAAATTCAGCAGTGAAGCAGATATAGAGTCTCCTGCTTGTTGGATAGCTTCATATATTTGAGACATCCAAGATGACAGTGGCTGAAGGAAATTCTGAGCAGCCTCAGAAGCCATGTTTAACACTATGCAAGTATCTGGTGATCAGTTCAGCTTTGCTAGGATGTCACTTGTAATTCAGGGAGCTACAGAATAAGCACCATAAGAGATTATTGTAAATTGCTTGTCCATCAATACCTGTCGACACACTACGTAAGATGTGTAGAACTGAGAGGAGAAATGAAAAAAGCACTTCTACCCACTGAGAATAGCACTAGAAATCCAGAAAAGATGAACAAATTAAACATATTCTTGCAGAGATCTAGAAAGCTTCCATTCAATTGCTAAACCTTACATAAAAATAAAAACATAGAACACTGGAACAGAAGTACCTTTTCTGAAGCACACACATGCTGGTTACAGCTGTTGACAGACCTGAAAAAGAAGTACAAAACAACCTGCAGTCAAATATCTCAAATAATCTCCTGGCCCTGACTTCCACCATTGGCATTAGCATGTCCAGATGGGAAAATTGAAGGGTGGAGAATCTGGTGCGAAGTATGTTTTGATTGATTAAAGTGATAGGCCTAAGGTACGTAGAACCAGCCCACAGCAGACAAGTATGCCAAATGTTTTGCTCCAGAAAGCCTCTGAAGAAGCCCTCTTCACCCACAGAGTAACATAATCCAGACTTGTTTTGTCCTTCACAGAAATTAAAAACAAAACAACCAACCAAACAAAACCCAACTAAACAAACAAGAAAACACACCCTAAAAAACATGAACAAACAAACAAAACCCCACCACCAAACAAAACACAGGAGGTAGAATATTCTATGTATGAAATTACAGGGAACAGAAGCAAGTTAACAAGAGCACTGGAATCATGTAAATATATATTTTCTCAAAATTCATGTAAAGCCTAAATAAAAACATAACTTGCAGGAAGTTAAGGTGACTTTTTTGCCCAATACACGTCTTCCCACATTATCACAAGACAGATATTCTTTTAGGAACCCTGAGAATGAGAAACCTACAAATAGGATGATGGGGTTAGGAAGAAAGAATTAAACAGTTACAGACTTTAGGCTAAAAGACAACTGAAAAGAAGCAAAAAGAAGCTTAAAAAATGAATACCAGTTTCTTGCTGAATTTACTGATCTATGTAGAGTCAAACTATAAAAGGGTAAACACAGTATGAGCAGCAAGAAAATAAACTCAGCAGTAATGTGTATTACCTTGTGAAATGGTCTCCAGAGAAATGCAGTGGGAATCCCCGTTATTTGTACTTCTAAAAGGAGCAGGGACTACGAAGATCCCACCTGCTTGGTGAGCAGCTTTTTTACAGATGAGACTTAAGATGTCTTTACCTTTTGAAACACTTGTGCCAAATAATTTTGTTCAGTGATGCTGACTTAGATACTTCCAACAAGTTTATGATCAGCTTCAGTAAGTACTAAGAATTACAGTCCTAACAAATGCAGTAATATAGGTTACTAAAGACATTTTAAGAGCTGATGGCTGCTACAAACTCCAGGCGTGAGCACATACTGTTCCAATATCTACCTGTCAACTGCCAGCCTCTGGCTCAGCCACTGGGACCTAGGTAACGCTCCCTGCCATGTATTAATTTTTGGCAAAGAACAGACAATGTCATGGCGTAACCTCACATGAGGTGAGCTGTTCCCTTCATCGACTCTCCTCTTTCCAACCCTGCCCTTGGCGAAGCCTCTTTGCTTTCCGCAATTTATTTTCTGAGAGACCTAAAATGATCACACACTCCAAATGACTCATTATTAGCATAATGCAGATTTGTTACTGGTAAATCACATCACCAGAGAAATCACTAGGAGGAGATGGTACTTGTAACAGCAAGATTCTCATAGGCACGGAGGGAGATAAATTTGGGTGGGTAAGTACTGGTTACCAGATACATTTTTAACTTGTCATTTATTTACAGACAACAGCAAATCAATCTCTGATTTCAGATGAAATGAGAACTTCATAACACTCTGCCTCCGTCTCAGCAGCAAGACACATGACAACAGTAGCCCTTGGAGGGATGCAGGCATCCAGAAGTGATAGCTAACCAATGCATTTAAAATATATGGGTGCTAAAATGAAGTGCTGATCTGTTCTAAAAATCAACAGAACATAGACTTGTGATATTTGCACAGGGAATAATTAGCTCCTCTTGTTATTAGATTTCAGAGCTAACACCCAATTGGTCCAACAGAGTCATCCCACTTCTCCCGGATGCTGTGGCTGACTGCACCACAGCTCAGGCAAACATCATGGTCCTGCATAAGAGACTCCGCATTAGGTACTGCAGTCATAAAGATGGAGGGAATTTTTCAAGGTGAGATTTTACTTTAGTCAGGGAATTAAAGCCATGATCTCCAGTCACCTGCATGACTTGGATGTGGCCACACAGCTATCCAAAAAGGCAGATAAGACTCGAAATGCAGCTTTCATATACCTAGTAGTTCACACGATCATCTTGCTATAAGTAGCCTGGGGGAAAACATGACGCATACATACAGATATATACACATCCACAATTCTACCCAAGACCCGGAAATCTGCCTGGCGTGAAGCTGGAGAATGCCAACAAATGGTTTGATTTCAGTTTATAGACAATAGATAGACACTGAAGTATATTTCACCCAAAAAATCTGACCCACTTTGCAATAACACCTGCAACACATCTGTCCAACTTGCAATCCAGCACCTGCATAATCCCTACAGGCAAAAGCAGTGCAATTTCCACAGTACCTGACTGTTAAACCTTTGCTTGGCTGTTCCTCCTGTCCTCTCCCACTTAACAAAGACTCCACAGTCAGTGACATGCTGAACAACTGGAGTTCAACTGAATTATAAATTGCTTATTTTTGGTCTTGCAGCAGATGGATAAAATGTGTAACAAGCTGCAGACAAGTTTAAGCGGGCAGCATTTTTACAAACTCAACAGAGGATCAAAGGGGGCTGAGCTCTGTTACAGGCTTGCTGTTTCCCAGGAGCTCTCTCCCCTAATTAGCAGGCACTGCTCTAGCAGGGTGTTTATAATATATTTCACAACATGGCCTTTTCAACATAACGGATTTTTACTTTTGAATTCTCTAACAATTTTGACTTGTATTAGAAAAAAAAAAAAAAAAGAACTGAGAAGATAATTTAAAATGTGTGGGAAAGAAAAATCCATTTCTTTTTAAAAGCATTTATGAAAAAAGAGAGAGGGAAAAAAAACAGTTTAGCAAACTCACTTCGAGTTGCATCTTCTAAAACTAACAACAAGAATCTTCGCACTGAATCGCTTGCTTAACTCAAAGCTTCTTTTTGTTTTCCTCTTGGAAAATTAGATAGCTAAAAAGATCAATGTTAAGACTCTCACAGAAACCATGATAACCTTTACTACAATCTATATTCCCTTGTCTTGATCAGATCATTATTACTGAGTAGCGTTCCCATTGAGAGGTGCAATTACTATATGGCTAAAAAAAGAAGACTATTAGCAGAATTTCAAACACTACCACAATGCAGAGGTTTGTAATATTAATAAAGTGTCTTTCCATTTTCTTGATAGGCAGGCTCCCAAAAAATTGCCATCAGATGAGCATTTCTTAGAACATTTCCCTTATTCAAGCTGTCATAGAGCATAGGCACAAACTGCCTTTTCTTCAGTCACTTTTTATGTGGCCCTTGCAGAAGATGCCTATCAAACTCTTCCTTCGTAGGGAGGTTTGTAGACCACAGGTTGAAAATACTGTCCCAGCATGTAACAACTGAACAACTTATTTCTAAAACACTAGATGAGGAAGAAATCCACAGCCTCCCCCCTCTGCCTGGGAATGCACTATCCTATGTAGAGACACAAGATCAGCTCCCAGCTTTCAAAGGTTAAGATATCTTTGTCACAGCAAGGTTTTAGGAAGATGCACTTCTTTTGCCACTGCCAAGAAAATTGTACCAAGGAGCTTTTTTGGCAGTTTGGGCAAGTTGCTGAATCCATCTGTCTGCAACTGAAACTCTGAGTAGTGCGCTAGGTCACTGGTTTAGACAGCCACACTACAAGTATCCAGGGAAATGATTCCTGCCTTCCCCACTTGCCAGAAATTTTATTTAAGACATTGCTAATGATTTACCTTCTGAGCTCATCAGCCCCTCATGCCCACCTGGCATGACATGGATCATTTCCATGGACAGGAGCTTTATTTGTGTGGACATCTAGGAAAAACAGTGTTACAGACCCACCATGAAGACCTGCTCCAAGCTTAGGAGGAAAGAACTAAACCAAAGTGTGAATCTCAGCTGATGCCCAGAACCATCAAGGCTCTGCGCAAAAGACAAGGTCGTTTTGCTGTTTGTGAAAGAAGGAAGTAAGGAAGGCTTGGAGAAGTAAGATGATTTAATAACATTTTTTAACTAATGAAAACTATAATGACCCTAATCCTCCTTTTTGATTGAAGCCCCAATTAGCACACATGTAAAATTGCAGAGGAAAGATTAGAAATATACTCCAATGCTGGCATGCAGCAGCAGTACTGGGCCAAGAAATCCTCTGTCCCAGATCTGGGAACAATTTGGACTCCTCACTGCTCCTGTAGTTGTCGGAATCATATTTAAGGAAATGCCAGTAGAGCCCTTCCATCCTCACAGTGAAGGATAACCAAACAGTGGGTTTGAAGTTGTTGATGCCCCATTCCTAGAAGAGTTCAAGGCCAGGCTGGATGAGTCTTTGAGCAACCTGGTCTAGTGGAAGGTGCCCCTGCCTGTGGCAGAGGGATTGAAACAAGATGATCTCTGAGGTCCCTTCCAACCCAAACCATTCTGTGATTCCATGAGTCTATGAAACTCTATTTCCAACGAAAATTTTGCAGTGCCAAAACCAGCCTCTGCACTTGAAACTGTTCAGTTGATTGGAGCCTTTTGCAGAAGCATTATAAGGGAAGTTCACAGACAGTGTCCAAGATTCACATCAACTGTGAGTGTCACTGCTGACCAAGTTTCCCTCAAGTAAAACAAAACAGAAACACAGAACATCTTGGTACCTTTTTGGCCTACATGCTATAAAAATGCTATTTATGTAGCTGACTTTAAAACATAAAATGAGGAGACTGAGGCACTTTCCAAGTGATTATGTGCTCTGTAATAATAGCTTTCACCTGGTGATTCAGAAACTCCAGGGCATTCAAGGATGACCTAATGGTTTATACCAATAAATTACACACATCTCATTGGAAGCATTCATGGGTTACAAATCAACAATGCAATAAACCCACTACTGCAAGGCATTGGTCCTGCAAGCCCCAAAAGGGTGAACTGAAAACAAAGATGAGATCAGACAGACAGAGATGCACCCTGCTGCATGGAATTTAGCCTACACAGAGGAAGCCTGCAGACTTATTCCTCACTCCAAATCATCTCATGTCTTTGCAGACAGCTTGCTACTAGTGATGCTGTGCCAAATTAGTTGTAAAAATTGATACCCAAATGACATAAGTGGTTTTGATTAGGATATTTAGCCCTATGGTGTCTCCTTCTTTCTTCCCATCCCTTTGTTGCATGTTCCCCTTTTGTCAAAAATAATGTCAACTATTACTGATCCTCACTGTTTCAGTGGGACGGGAGAAGAGGAAAGGGGCAAAAGAAAAAAATGAATTATGCAAATGTGACATTAATTGTTCAAAACTGTGCAGCCTTTTGCAAAAAAAATGCTCCACCAGTAACAGGGCTGAGGAGTTGATGGCAATTCCCTATGCTGACCAATTCACAGTTTTGTTTTTGCTTAGACTATAAGACCTCCCAACTCAGAAGAGTGTTTGTTTCATCTAAGTCCAGTGCACTCACAAAGCAGGCGATCTGTGACTGCACAGATAGATACCACTGCCACAAAAATATTTATATAAAACCTGAGGGATAATTGACCCTAATATTTGGTCTGGATATACCAGAGAGCCAGATTCTGCTTCAGCACTGGTGTTAAGTCCAGAGTCACTCCACTGAAGCCAGTCACATCCTCCAAATCAAAACAAGGTCCTTTGTGTTTAAAGAGCCACTTGTCACCATAGGCACAAAAACCTAACAGTTCTGTATCAAGTGGTAGTACAAAAAGCAACAATTAATGACTTTAATTATTTATACTTCTCAAACTGAGGGTTTCAAAAAGGGCATAAAGAAAGTCACAGGTCATTGGAGTATTAGAAAAGTAATGTTAGTAGTGGCAACTGTGCTCTTTCAAGGTAAAGGAGTGAGAAACATCTGTAATTACTGGATTAAGGGAATGAAAGAAAAAAAACGGAGTCAGAAATTACAGCACATTCTGTAATTGAGCTGCTGTCATTCATCCAATTGAAGACAGAAGAACCGAAAGGAAATCGCAAGTTCAAAGGGCTGAAGAAAGACCAACTTACACCACCACTCGAACCCACCCACCTGTGCTGTCAAGCTGTTGCAAAGAGCAGACCCAGCAGACCGACTCTCCACCCTGTCTGCAACCATGCTACCCAGTCTGCAGCAACTCAACAAGCCAGGGTCAATCAGAGCAATTACTTGCATTGAAAATCAGCAGTGGGAGAGCATGTCTGGCTGTTTAACACAATGAATATGTTTTAGAAACATTTTGAGAAGTCACCCAGTTACTGTTACTCCTTCTTCCCCCACACACACTCCATCATTACAGAGCCTATGGAAATTGCTCTGCGTGGACCACCATTGAGCAGTGCAGACAGCGCTTTTTGGGAACCACAGCCCTAAGTAGCAAGTGCAGTGGATAATTATTCATCCCTGGTTATCCATGTGTACACACATAGCTAAATGCATAGCTCCCATCTCCTTTCACTTCTGGTAAGTCAAACCACCAGTCCAGCCAGACATGCTGGGAGGCTGAGGGGTCACTGGGAAAGCCAGACCTAGTTTCAAATGGTTTAAAATATTTCAGTCATAGATCTGAGTGTACAGTTGTCCCTACCAACCTAAGAACTGCTCCCTCACCTTTTATCCTTCATTTAATTCAGCCTTGTTGCAAACCAAGCTCTCTAATATCTAGGACAACATCAGTGGCAACAGTCATGCTGTTCCATGTCCAGCCACTCTTCCTACAAGCCTCTATGGAAGCAATTAAGAAAAAAAGCAATTTAGAAGAGCAGCTTCATTTGGGCACTGAGAAACTTCCTTTCAAAAGCTTCTCTCCCTCCTGCCACTGGCTCATCAAAGAGCCTAACACCCTGGCTGAGCTACGCACCTCAACTAGGTAATACGAATAACCCCAGACTCATTTCCAACCTGCACCTTACAGAGGACAATGGAGCTACTGGATACTCAGCAACAGGGTTACAAACAACAACCACAATTGCATTTCTTTGGAAAAGGACATTCCTTACCATGCTGTTGGAGGAAGACAGTCTATCGTGCACTCCAGACTGGTACTGTCACACTCATCCACATTACTTGTTTCTAAATATGAAGCTAAGCCTCTGCTGGCATATGATGATCCCACACACTGCACGTGATGGGGCCCTGGTTCCTGACTGGGCCCAGGGCTGCATGCACAAAGCAAGGTCAACATCCATGTGGCACTGCTAACAATCCTGCCTTTGCTGAGCGTTATAAGTGTTGATGCTTTCCTTAAAACCTCAGCTACAGGAGACGAATCATTTATAGAACCGCATCTCCATTTATTTAAGTATGCTGCTAGCCCCAGAGGCTGGAGCAGTGGCTGTGTAGAACAGCTTGAGAATATGAACTGAAAGTACCCTCAAGGCTGTAAGACACAAAAAAAAATGGAAAAAAAAGTTTCTTCAAACCTCATGATGTTTAAGCTGATTTCACATACCAGGAGTACACCCTTAACATCACACCAAATGTTCAAAGCAAGGCACAATTGGAGTATTTTTGTGTAAAGCACAATCAGGAAACTACAATTTCTGTCCTGGTCTCAGGTCACATCATTATAAAAAGATTACAGTATAGAACAAAAAAGATCCTTTTCTTTTTCAAGCCACTGCACTGAAACACATGGTTAGATATAGCTCTTTATACAAGGGTTTGCCCAGCACTGTCACATGTTTCTGTGAAGTTCATCACACATGAACTTTTGAAGCAAAGGGCTCAGCAACGCCTCATGTAAGAACACCATCACCACCTCTTGGTCCTGAAATTCATGCAATGGCATCACAAGGTGTCACACAAGACCCCACTGACACTTCTCAGGCCTCTGTTCAAGGGAAGGTACTCCTTCCTTGCTTGGGGGGATGCTGCAAGGGGAAATTTCACCTGCACTCCCCCACCACCTGAAAGGTCACAAATGCTGTGAGGAACCACTCCAGCTGACTATGTTAAGGACACAGGTGTGGTGATTAATCTTTCCCTCACTGAGGAATTCTGCACATGACCTACATAAAGGCTCTACATCAGTCATGTCAGGACTGCTTCACGCCACCACCACTTTCTTCTGCACATGCTCGGGCATAGCTGAGCAAGCAAGCTTGATACACATGAAGTTAACTCTGTGCTATTGGTTACATATTGTCCTGGGTGTCCTGTTTAGCAGGTTCTCTACCAGACTTCACAGCTTGCTCTGAGCATTCCCTTGCAGTGCCAAGACCATCCTAAATACAGGCTGGCTGTGTCCAGATGATTTCCAGCCTCCCACAGTGAATGGACTCCTGCAGCTGAGTGAGAGGTGATCAGGGCAGCACATCCTTGCACAAGTGATGGGCTCATTACTAAGGTCAATAAAGCAATCAAGAATAGGATCCACAAAAGCTTCAAGCATCAAAAACGTTATCCATTGTGCCCCAGTAACTAAGAGTCTTTGTCCTGGAGTCTCCTGAAAGGTTTTCAATTAATTCTTCACTTTCACAAAGCTTTTTCCCTTATCTTGTTCTTTGCATAAGGACACAAACTGTGCAATTAAAATCAAATTAGGAACAAACCAACCAGTTGTATCTTAGAGCCATGACAAGGGAAACACCTATTTCATTCTATCACTTGCCTTGTTCTGAGGTCAGGCTCTACACAGAAACACAAAAACGACAACAACAAACTTTGACATTTTACAGTACATTTTCTGAATGTCAGCCTGCGCACCTGCGAACTGCAGAGTAGACAGATTTGTTTATGTTTCTACACCAACATTCATTTTTATTGGTAGATAACTCAAAACTCAACTAGATCCAAGGACAAAAGAAACATCTCATGCACTGAACCCACTGAACACCTTCTCAGGCTACAGCCTTCATGCACCTATGCTGTTTCAAATTGGGGTTTATCCTACTGCAGATGTTATAGTCATGCCAGGGGGATCAAAATGCAAAATGGCTTTTCTCTCCTATTTAGACAGACACGTTCTAATCACTCTTCATTCCAGATATGGAGATGCAAAAGGATTTTCCCCATGTGAGAGCTTAGAACTGAGAAAAACAATCATTAGTGGGTTACATGTTCAAGAACAGCAGAGTCATTAGGATCTCCTTGTAACAAACACAGCTCAGCAGAATAGGTTGAGAAGAGGAAAAGTGAACACTAGCATATAAGTTACACATTACAAACGCTCCCATCCTGCTCCTTTCTACCAAGCAAAGTCAGATTCTGAATTTGAAACAAACTCTTAGAAGTCAACACTCCTTTTGGGAAATCTCCTTCACCAAGCAACTGCAATGCTAGAAACAGCCTTTTCTGGCTTCCCAGGAAGCCCAAGCTCAGGCTCCAGGTTTTTACATTTGCCATATGACACACTATGTTAGCCCAGGGTTTAATATATTCTCTCATGCTGCTGTCCTTTAAAAGCATTAGCATTTCCTACATGCATATCCCATATTGGCCTTACAAGTATCTAAACGCTATGGTGAAATTTAAACTAAATATAGAGGTGATATTTTTAAATAGCTCTTAGCTCCAACTCACCAAGATGATTTTTTTTTTTTTTTTTTTAATGGAAAAAACAGGCTCCAACTTTAAGCTTCCATTGTAATTAATGATTACAACACATTCTTCTGCAGTATCAGATTTAGCACCTCATTAATGTGTGTGGTATTTTCCTTGTACGGCACAGCTGTAGTTAAAGTTGAATTAGTGTTTCCATTATAAACCCATGTTTTCAAAGGTTTATTACTCAGACACAAGATTTAGTCTGAAATGAAAATTGCCATCAAGTGTGTCAGCTGGGAAGCAATTTTTTGTCCTTCAAAATTTGGAAGGAAGAAAACACAAAAAAAGCGAGCCACCCTGTTTATTAATAATTCACATTTTAAAAAGCATTGCAAATACATGTTTACATGATAGCCTGTGACAGCTCCATAGAATGTCAACACCCACACACTCCTGGGAGATGTGTCATCTTAAAAACTGAAATAAAAGCCACATTTTTATACCACTTGATGAGAGGCAAAGAGAAGGGAAGAAAGACTTAAAAATAATATCGACGAAGGAAACTTATTAAAAAAACCCCATGGTCTTTGTTTAGAAACATTAAAGTTGGGACTTTCAATGGAGAAGGAAACCATTTCAAGTACTTTTAACTTTCTGGTGCCTGTCCCTGCCTTACTAATGCATTCAGCAAGAAGCAGTCAGTCCCACTGAATTCCTATCTCATATGGCATCCAAGCCTTCAACTTCCCATAAATCTTGGACTCTTAAGGTATGATCAGTTCATGCCCTTTCCAAAAGCATGCTGAACTTGGTGTACAAGGCAAAATGTACAGCATGAAAATCTCCAGGGGCTCCATGCTTTGCGATTGTGTCCTTCTACAACTACCTTTAAGACTGAACCACTGAGAACAAACTTTTTAATTGGGAGGCTTCAGAGGACTCCTCTTGGCTGATTATTTCCATGATTATATGCTTATGACATGCAAATTTACAAACAAATGTACGATGAAATCACAAAATTCTCAGTTACCACCATTATTAGAAAGGATGCATTTTTGACGGCTGAGAAACATTAAAATGTTACTTTTGTAACACAGTAAAATTCCCAGTTATTTTGACTCCAGGACTTACAGGTTTACCCAAGACATAATGTTTCCAGACAAGAACAAATGCAGGAAAGAACATGTAATAGCTACTACAAGAAAACTAGGATAGGCATGTCTTTCATGAGCAGAAAGGTAGTGTTGTTACTCAGAATTGCTCACATTTTGCTCTTCACTGGATTAACAAAACACTCCCACAACAGAGAGAGAGTGGAGAGTGTGCTTTTTACCTACTTTTGCCCTCCATTTTTCAAGTGATTACTCCAGACAACAAAGATAATGGGAGCATGGTAGCAATTGTATATCCATTTGATCAAGTTTTGGAGGTTAGTATAGTCTATCCAAAACCCTGATGTTTTTCGCACAAATAACCCAAGACACAGCAAATGGGTCTATGTCTGTTCTTCTAGCAGTCAAAGCCTTAAGAAGAGTCTGTACATCAAAGGCACTATAATACTATGATACCTCATGAACTCTGGACTTCTCTTTGTAGTGTTTTCTTCTCCCTTGTTGTTCTACAATTGGAAGCTCACCTCTCTTTTCAAAGCAGAGCTTCTTGCTGATGAAGTGGAATAGGACTGCAGGGAGGATAATGAAGACTCCAACAGCAGACAAAACCCCAACTGTCTCAGGACTAACTAGGAAGAGAAAGTCAGAAAGAAAACATCAGCACAAATGCGAAAACTGTCCTGAGAAAGTTGTGGTTTAACCACATCTGTATCCACAGCTCTGCTTCCCCATCCCTTCCACAGAAGAACTTGGACTTGCATTAAATGCATTAAGCTTTCTGATGCTACCATCCACACTGGGCTAATCTACTGGGGACATCGACCACAGGGCACATTACACACTAAACTTGGTTCTGATTAAGGTCTTCAGTTCTGTCACATGATGAACTCCAACACAGAAAGGCTCTGATTTTAATAAACTTTCATAACAATGCAGAATTACACCAGCTTCAAGACAGACACTCTGTAGTACAACAAGAATCAGCCAAGAAACAGCAGTTGGTCATAAACAATTTCTACACAGCTTGTGGTAAATTCTCAGAGGATGCTGTGAGGGGGGAGAAACTTGAGGGCCAAAAGACCCCAACACCTCCTTTGCAATTTTTGCATTTTCTTTTAAACCACCAGCTTATACTATAAAGGTACTCACTAACTTCATTACGCTTACTAAGAACCAGGTTAATGTATAGCCGATGATCCTCATTCAACTGTTGCTTTACCCTTAAGTAAGAAGTATATTACTGTACTACATAATTACCATTCTTTGCTGCAAAAGACCAGCCTCAAGTTCGGGTAATTCAGTTTAGCTCCTTTTGTGTCAGGTTTGGCCACATAATGAGCACAGTGGTTTTGCACCAGCTGACAACCTAGTACTACACATCAAACTGATCCCTATGTCAAACTGTAGAGAAACAGTCTTACTTCAATTTATCACGTTCTGCCTGTACCACTGGGTCTGCAACAAACCACAGGCGCCAGGAAAAAGCTTTTAAAGCCATTTCACCTCTCTCACACATATCAAAATGCCAAAACAAGGGACAAACACTACATACATCATCTGATGTGGATGACAAGGGCACACACATCAAAAACTAAGTGCCATCTAAAAAGAAAAAGGCTTGTTTTCCTGGTAATTACTTCACCAGGAAGGGGTGAAGTTCAGTTGTTCAATTCAAGTCAAAGACCCTATAAAAATGAAACATCAGCAGCATCAGTGGCACACCAGGGATGCCTGTGATTGCAAAGCTGCAGCTTACAGATGAGATGAGCTCACGAGATGAGATGAGGAAAGGATGTAAACAGAGTCAGCCCTGCCTGTGAAACATCTCACTGGGAGTTTACAAGACTTGACTCAGCAAAAGATTAAGGTAAGAAGAGCTACACTGGCTCTAGTTACAACCTTGGTATTGCACAGTAGGACTATCATCTAGAGGATTAAAACCCCCTAAATTAATACAAGCCAACATGCCTCAATTGGAAACAAAAATCACCAGTGCATAGCAGCAATCCACATGCAAGTCAGATAAGTGTTTAGGACTTAACCCAGAGGAATATGGCTTACACAAACCCCGGAGGTGTCTCTGACCCTGGTCACTCCAGCCTAAGGAATAAACAGAAGTATGCACTGAATTACAGCAGCTTAAATGACAACAAGATCAAGTCTGCATTTCCTTTGCTCTCTTCTGTATGGGCACAGACACTTCTTTGGAATTTACTTCTGTGTCTCCTTTACGTCACACCAGCACTAAGCAGGGTCCATGAAGACGGTAGGTCTCCCTGCAGCACTGAAATTCAGTGCCACTGCTTCCCTGGATAATTTGGCAGGCACATACCAGACCTATCTTCACCTCACACCTCAACCCTGGGAGCAGAGCTGGGAACATGAGAGTGGCTGAGTGATACATCTACTCTGGCTATTTTCAGCTGCTGAAGTCACCATTAAGTGGCTGCTGGAGCCAAGTATAAATCAAAGGAGCTGAGTATAAATGAAAGGATTGTGCTCTACCTTACATATAAAAAGCACTCAGGATCACCACATCTCAGCTTGCAAGTGTATGTGCATGTGAGTGTGCATGCATGAAGTTGGAGCAGGTATGTAGCAAACTGACAATCACATTTTGAAGGCTCTATGTGAGTGATTTCATTACCAAGATTGTGATGTAGAGGGGTGGCAAGGACACTGCTGTTACTATTTGTTAAGCCCTTTTATAAAATCTCAGCTCTGAGCCCAAGGAGATGCCAGGGTTTCCACTTCTCAGACAGGGCACAAACAAGTCACCAAGATTTTTAAACACAAGTTGTCCAACACATGCTCTGATATGCCACATGACCCCCAGCTGCAGAAATACTCGAAGTGCCCATTTCTCTAACAGACCTGCACAGTACCTTGAAAAAATCCAAAAGAAAAAGCAGACCCTTGACCAGACCAGGCAGCCTGAAAGAAAGTTTGAAGGCAAATTATCAGCTGCTATCCACTTACTCTAAAGGATCTCAGACCAGCACAACAGCATTACTGCCCACTTATTCTTGTTTCCTGGTGAGCTACAGAGGAACAAGAAAGTCGTAGCACAGTGGCATAAGATCTGGAATGACCCTTCAGGCTTCCTGTTTGGGACAGAGCTGTAAAAGGTACCTCCTGTCACTGTTCACAAAAGGTCCAGCAGCAGCTTCTCGGAGGAAGTTGTCAAAGCCAAATACTAACAAGTTCCACACAGAGGAAGAGGTTTTGGGAGCACAGGTAAGAACGCATAGACCATTTTCCCACCTCACTCCCCTAGACATCCTGAACAGCAAAGACTATCAGCCAGCTACCAACAAGGGCTGAGATCCCTGCAGCACTCCTCCCCTTCCCTATAGGCACCAAGCAAAGAGGAAAGGTCCTCCAGAAGGACTACCACAGTTCTAGAAGGAACTGACACCTCCTACTTCCATAATAAACCAGAGAGTCCCTCTTTTAAAGATGGGCTGCCTTATTGTAAGGAGGTAGCTGGGAGTTCTGCAGCACCAGGTGCATCCTGTCCCACGGCTTTAAGCAGAAATTTCCTCTTCCCTCCCCCATGTTATCTGTGCCAGATATTAGAGGTTTGTGCCACACTGACTCTGAGGGAGGGCTGTGATTTTGCACCTGAGCACTGTCTCATGTACGTGGGTAGGAACCTGCAGCTGACTCCAACTGGAAGCTCATTTTCCTCTGCAATAGGAGACTTGAAGGCTCTCTGCTCCTCCATCATCATGAAGAAAACATGCTGCACCTGCATACAGTCCTGACCACTTAGATAGCTCTCTCAACCCTCAGCTGAAGGGCTTTCTCTGTAGACTTGAAACTCTGGGCCAAGACTACACCTGGGAAATTACTGTAAAACTGATCTGGAGCAGAGCTCTTTTCTGGCGTGTATTTGAATGTCTGGGCCTCGGAGGGAGAGGACGAGAAGCAGAAATGCACGTACACCACAATGCTACAGCATTGCTGGAGTGTCCAGCCTTACAGCAATGGATGACAGACTAACTGAGGGCAAGAAGAGGAAATTTACTGAGACATTCAACTGCTGGTTCAAACCCTGGGCACCCAAGTCCAGGGAAGGAGCTGTCCACCACATGCTTTGGGATATGAACAGTCCATTCAGCCAGGACTCTCCAGATCACCCGGTTTTAAACTAAGGGATTAATGCCACAGACACCTTTGTGGAATACCACAGTGGGTTCAGACATTCGTTTGCCCAGGTGAGAATGTAAGCCAAGAAACAGTGTGTGTGCTCCTGGCAGGTTGAGGGCATGCAAAACTGCACACACTCCTTTGCATACACTGCTTAAGAACAAACAAGTGGTGCAGTGTGAAGGGCCCCAACCTAGGAAAGAGGAGATCAGAGATGAAAGTGAAATCAACAGAAGACATCTAACAGAAGGATCACAAGATCACAGTGCTGTTCCTGCTCCATCCCCTCCCTCAAAGCTACCTCTACACTCCAGGACGACTTCAGGGAAAAATCCATCTGGAAGAGCAAGAGTGAAGTGTTGGCCACACCATTACATGCATTGACACTGGCTGGGTAATTGGCTTGTAGCAGGTTTCACAGCAATTCTGCTGGCAGACGTGGCCTATCCAGACAGACCAGGACTAGGAGAACAAATACAAAAGGTACCACAGTAGATTCACTTGGAGAGTCTGCAATTAACAAAACCTTAATCCATTCAGCTTTGCAAGGGTTAAATTTTGCATAACATCCAATTCCAGACAATAGCTCTTTAATTCCATTTGATACTAAGCTTCCTGCAAAAGGAGTATTTACTGGTACTTTTTAATTATGAAAAAAAAACCATAAATTGTCTGTTTTACTGTCTGTGCTAATTACATTTCATTATATATTTGGAGTAAGCTATGATTTTCCTGCTGGTTCCCATGACATTTTTCATTATCAACCACTAATTGTCTAGCACGCACACTGCATTGTGAACCAAGTAGGCTGATGCGTGGGCAGAAGTTCTAGAGAAAGCTGCAAGGCAGTAGAAGTGCACATTATTATTATTACTATTACGATGTATTAGAAAGGTTCCACCTACTTGAATACCTACATATCCTCATCCCTATCAGCAGTGTCACAGCGCAGCAAAGCTCAGGAGTCCATCTGTAAGAAGCCTTGCGCTTAACAAGGCTCAGCAACTACTTGAGGAAAGTTGTGTGTGGTGAAACGATGACAGCAGCACCCCTGCAATGACAAGTTCCCTGCTAGGTGCAATGGAAACACCAAGAAGGTTTCTCAGTCACTTCTTCTACTCAGTGCCCAAAGCATGTGGTATCAGGGTCTTGTCACTTTGCCCACTCACAGTCTGAGGCCAAGGTTATAAAAGAAAACAGTGCCATATGCAGATTCCTAAAGGAATAGGATAACTACTGGGATCTTTGTGAGAGAGATTAGAAGAAGACAGAAAAAAGGTAAAGGGTTTTCATGAGCCACAGCTAACACTGTTCCCATTATAGCAAAACCTCCAACGAATCCGTATCTATGCAAGCTCAGAAAATGCTACAGAGGGTAAAGCGACTCACTGCACAGAGCATTTCATAAATTCAGACCAAGGGAAGCTGTAGGCGCCGATTCTTCATACAGCAAACTGCTAGAATAAGGAGCGCATGACCACTACTCATCGTTATCAGCCTTGGACAGGTGGCAATTCTATTCATGTGCACCACACACACAATACACAAACACTTCAGAAATAAATGTGTGTTTTCACAGGATTGCAGCTCTCTCCTGGTATCTATTTCAAAGGAGACAAAGACTGACCCTTCCCAACAGCACTGTGAGGAAACAGTTGTATAACTCCTCCTCTCCTTCTCAAGGTGATCCACAAATACATTATCAGAAACACAATCAGACAACATTCAATGCTGTGGCAGAAAAGTAAAATTCCCATCCAAGGCAGGAGGACTTGTCCTGCATTGAAGCTTGATTTTTATGTGCTGATTTACAGATACCAAGAACAAGGAAGTTCTGAAGTACTTTTATAGAAGGAATGTGAAGGACCAAAAGGAACTTCTGACCCAATATATTTCTATTAACTGCAAAATTTGACTGATCAAAGGGTGGAAGAATAGGCTTGTTTGTAGCTGCTGTATTTGCAGGTCACTTTTAATGATTCAAGCTGTCCTTATGACATAGGCATGCAATTTCAAAAGTCTCAAAGACAGTACAGCAACTTCATTTTTCTTTCTTCTATGACCCACATAACCACAGTACCCAAACACCTTGCATGTTTCAATGATTTATCCCACCAGCAACTCTGTGAAGCAGGGAAATGCTAGCACAACTGCTCTATAGAAGGGGAGCCACGGCAGAGACACAACCCTAAACAGTGAAAGTAAGACCCAAAAGAACAATCAGGAAAAGTCCTGCCCATGTACACAGGCACTTCAGTATCTACAAATACCTTACTTTTCACCCCAAGGCTGAGGGTCCCAAGTAGATCATCTACAGCACCTTTCTAGAGGTGACACCACAGCAACAGTTGCGGGCATCTGGGCTTCTCCTCAGTCACTTTGGGTCACCTGAAAGCTACAGAACTGGCATTTCTTCCCATAAAGCCTGATTCTTCTTAGAGACGCAAACCAGCAGAGGTGCCCAACACCTCCGGTAACACTGGGTTCAAAGGAAGGTACATCAGGCACAACAAGGGACATGGAGGCAACAGCATTAAGCCAAGGCACTCACCTAAGAAATGGGAGGCCTGAGATAAATTTCCCCTGAAACCCACATTTTCCTTTCCCCAGTACCATGTCCCACATGCATGACTAGAGGAGGGCACCCTCTACCCTTCAGTCTGAGCTTGGCTCACTGTGCAGCCCATCTGGGGGGCAGCAGTAGGGCCAGCACCAGCACACCTGATTTTTTCAATCTGCTCACTGAGGTTCAAAAAGAGCAGACCCAGGCTTGAGTTCTCATGATGCAGTCTGGACTTTGCTGACAACCTGCTATAGATAAATGACCAAGCCAGAAACACTTGGCAAACCTCAGAGCATCCAGCAGCTCACCTGTGAGAGCCATAAGGCAGCAACGAGGAAGCCCAAGTTCAAGGTTTACTTCGAGGCCAGATTTTCCACTTTACAAAGGCTGCTATGTATCTTGCTGTATACAGTGTGGCAGCACTGTTTTGCCAGCAGCAGAAATCCCACCCTCGCCTTAAGCAATGCTCATGACAACATCTGCAACCAAGCACATATGGTCTGTGAAATATTCTGCTTTCAACAAAAGCCATTTTCCAATTAGAAAAGATTAATTATTTGTTTTGCTGGATGTGTTTCAAACAACTGTGGAGCACTAGTTCAAGTCAACAGCAAGTACACAGTGTATGCAAATGATGATGCCTGGTGTTCTGCATCCAGAAGAGTCCTGGCTTTCACCCCATTCCTCCATCTGTAAGCACACACACCACAAATACTGATGAAAGAAGGGAACAGAATTGTGTTCTAATGGAGAGGGGAGCATTCATGCTGTCTAACAGAAGTGATGCAAGTAACAACCTAGGCCTCTGAAGGGTGATTCAGAAATTAATTGTCAATCTTAGTAATAATCTTAGAAAAGGCTCCCGTTCAGCATGGTATTTAAAATTCATTGAAGTTAACAGGGCCAGGGAGACTGAGAATTTTAGTGGCACAGCACTTGAATTGCCATTCACAAACTGAAAACTGGTCCCCTCCACATCAGGGCTGAAGAGATCTAGTGGGTACAGCACAAGGAACCTCTTGGTACCCATCCATGCCTTGGTCCTTCTGTACCACCACTGGTCCCTGCCAGGATTAGTTCTCAGAGTTGGGCCAACAGCTGAGATAGTCAAACTGAAACACACAGTCTTCACAACTGTTGGTTTCAGTCCTTCTCCAGAGCAGTGAAGAAAAATTAAAACTTGGCAGAAAATTACTTTCCTAGTACATAATCTATGAGCCACCCTTACACTCAAGTCTTTGCTCTGTCATTTCTTCTCTGTCTCAGTATTCACCCTAATCTCCTAATCTCCGAACTATGCTCAGTTTTGCATGCTGGAACTATTTTCCATTGTAAAGCAGCCACCACACAAAGCAGTGAGAGGACCAGCTTGGCTTTCACCTAAAATGTAGGAAAGCAAGAAAAAGGCTGTGGTGATAACTATCTACACCACCTGGATTAGATCAGATGTGAGAAAGAAAGTAGTCCCTGAAAGCCAATCTCCTGCTGCTTAGGGCTTTCATGTTAGAAATGAGACCTCTGCTTAAATGCAAGTCTGAATTAAGCAGGACCTGAGACTTGAACTCCTCCCTTTCACATGTCCTGTAACTGACCGACCTCCAGAAAACCTACCACAGTAGCAAGGGACAGCTGATTTCTCTCACCATCATCATGCTCTGCTCAGAGAGGAGTTCCATCCTGAATAAGGACACAGCTTGGGTCTAGGAAAGGTTACTCAATATTATGTATTTCCTAGAAAAAGTTGTAATTTAAACTGAATTTGCCTAACAAGAGCATATTTTATCGGAAAATTTTCAGCCTGCTCTTACTGTAGTAGGTTTATCTTTGATCATGTCCCAGGGTTGATTTCAGTCACAGTATGACAAAGGGCTCATAATCAGATACATTTTGTCATAGCTGACACCACTACTGCCTTACTGGTAGAACGAGAAGACTAGGGCTGTCAGTCTGCCACCTTTCTTGAACACTGAAGTCACACTTTTTTTTCCTCCTTTTCCTTAAAGACAACTTCATTGTTGCCATGGTATCACTAATGCAGTATTTTGAGATGGGGAAAGAAGATAACAGTGCATCATGACACTGACACATCTATCAACTGCCATCCTCTCAAAAAGGGTAAATAAGTAAGCATGCCAATGTAGACTTTTAAAGGCTCCTCCATCCTTTTTAATTTTTCCCCTCTCACATACAAATTGCTGTCTATAAAGCTCATGCCTTGATTTTGTGACAGAGAAGGTCTGAATTTGTCTCTCAGCAAGCAGTGGTTTATTTATTAATTTTGTTTATTTATTAGTTCCTTCTCTTCTCCCCATGCTACATGACACCAGCTGAGGTACACACTCACAAGAGAATAGAGGCACCCGCATGTTCAGAAAATGCCAGCCTGGCTCCCCATATTAAACCACACAGTGACTTCTTCATAATTCTTGCTTGTACAGTGATTTCTTCCTAAACTAACAAGGTATTTACTGCTGAGCACAACCTACGTTTATCTCAAAAGCAAGTGAAATGAAAGCGGGGACTCCGATGGTGTCTCCATATACCACCTTCAAGTCGCAAGGTACGGTCTTGTTGGCTTTGTAGCGTATCTTTCTTATCACTGCCAGAAGTACTTTCAAGAAAGCTTTACTAACTTAGCAAATCAAGGTCTTGCACTCAAAACTTACATAAGCTGAATTTACCAAGCCTTCTGCAACAGAGGAGGGAGCAGAAAGCAGCAAATGAAGCAGTGACAGAAGGTCAAACAGGAACGATCTCTGCTATGGGTCAAGAATTCAACAGTAAACACAGAGTCCTGTAACAGACAAAAGTCAGTATTTTACATTTGGGAGAGAGAGGAAAGAGGTGGAGAGGAAGGAGAAAGAAGGATCTTAGTTGCTACCTCTTTCTTGTTTGTGGAGAATAAGTTGCCTGTACTCAGAACTGAAGTGCTCTCACCTCTTCAAAGAGGAATCTAATTGGCATCTTTATGCTCTCATGTATTTATTTTCTCATCCACAAAGCCTTGTTCTTAGTTCCACCAATCTGACCCAAGGCAGAATGACTCACCACAGCAAAGGGCTGGACAGCAGCTTCTTTTTCTAAAGACCTAAATAAACCCTACTCCATCAATTGACCAAGGACGATGCAGCAGTAAACCTCTCACCGAAGGCTGCGCGTTGCCTTGGCAACCTGTCTGATTTCCATTGCTCCAGGGACTGGAAATGTGCTGCCAACAGGAGATTTCAGCTAATCAAACCAAATCTCTCAGACAATTTCCCATCTGTGGAGAGCAGGCCACATGCCTGCAGAAAGCAGGGCACTCTCCAAGCACAACCGTGGCTCCTCCTTGACCTGTTATTTGTTGGATCCTTGTTGGCCACAGACATCTCCTAACAGATACTGAAGGAGAAGAGGAGGCAGCAAGAGGCCACAAGCCACATTCCTCCATGTGCTCGCTATCCGCACAGCAGCTCCACGCCTGCACTCAGCACGTGCCTGGCAGGCTGCAGGGAAGACAGGCAGCGCGGAGACTGGCTGCCTGCTGAGAGCTGCCTGCGGGACCCTCAAAGCCTAGACTCAACCCCTGACCTTTGGTAACATGCACTCCCTACAGGCCTGGCGATACATGTTTTGAGCCTTCTCAATGCACTCTGTCCCTTTTTCAGCTCCCGTTAAATACATCCAAGTAACATAAGAGGCAAACTCCTGACCAAAAGAGGAAGCGGGACAACCATTTATCTCTGGACCTTCCTAGACCAGGACTGCTGTCAAAGTGCAGCACAGAACACCTCTTTATTCTAAACCTTCTAATTGCCAGTGCTAAAAGGGCAGCCTTGGTGGCTATTTTTGCCTTGAAAGCACATCCAGTAATTGATCTTTTTATTTTTTTTAAAGAAGAAACAAGACCAGCCTTTCTATAGCTCCATTAAAGGTTACCAACCCCTGCATTTAAGCCCAGCCACAAAGATAGATGATCAGTCTGGCATTTGCTGCCAGATTAACTCACAGTACTGCACCAATGGGCACAGAGGACCCTTAGATGTTTTTAGTCCTAGTATGGAGGACACCTCCACAGGAGATGCTGCCCCACCAAACAGCTCCCTGGGACCTGGGCTAGCTACCAAGCTCGGGCTCCAGCTCTTGAGGAAGAGGAGGGAGGAATTGTTGGTATTTAAAAGGGAGCCCTGAAGCGGAAGAAGGCTGCTCATAAAGCAGGGCGTGGTTTCAAAGAAAGAGCCTATTGTGGAAGATTTCTAGGCCTCTGGTATCAACCAAGCGACCTACGCCCATGGAAAATATGTTGTAATGATATAAAAAGCCATTAAAACAAATGCCTGGGGAACAGAATGCCAGTGATTTCTGGAGTCATGTATTTAATAGAGTTAAGAGCTTAGCAAGTACTGCGAACCTACCATACCACTGTGAACATTTCTCTATCTACATTAGTGTAACAAACCAGTTCACTTGTTACTAGGGCTGCAGTGGAGAAGGGTGTGAACTGAAGTCACTGCTCAGCTAACCAAGGGCTCTGTGATAAGGGAAAGGCAACAAAGTCCCAAAGACATAAGCAAGAGAGAACCAGAGCTGGTTTTAATGGCCAGGGTAACAGCTGGGTCCCTACATGTGCTTTCCCATCTTATTCTTTCCTATATCACACCTTCTTTCTGTTCCAAGCACTCCTTAGCCTTGCTTAATCTCAGTTCAGCCAAACTGAATAAAAATCGGACCCTGGGACTTATGACAAAAATATCTGTCCCTACGGGGCATGGAAAATCAAAAGCATGGAAATCAAAAGTGGAATTGGTACCAATCTAATGGGGAGCAGGAAT
>NW_009938674.1:74355-85690 GCF_000696875.1 Nestor notabilis
GATCATGTTGATGATGTGAGACACCCTCCATAATTCCTTTGTAAAAGGAGATGTGCAGGGCAGGATCCCAGCACTACAAAACCTTTGAGGAGGGCCCCCTCAAGATGAAAGCGACCACAACACTGCCTCAAAGGATTCATTTCCGTTAACAAGTTTCAAAGCATCTGCCAGGAGTTTCTTCCAAGCAAAAGCTGTGACATCAGGCTGGTCTTGGGGATAAATGGGGAGCCACGCCACTTCAGAGCCAGAAGAGTCAGAAGCAGGGCAGCAGGTAGAGGCAACTGTTAACCAAAACAGATGCAATGGAGACTAAAACAGACTCCACGTATTTCAAGGGCTTCTGCAGTTCTTATGCTCCAGTCCAGCCCACATGAGCAAACATACACACACACATTCTGAAAAACACTTGACATAAAAGACCACAAGAATAAAGTGCAGCATGTTCCTTGGATGTTTTCAGACACACTGAGCCAAGCTACAGAGTCTACTTACTACTTTATTTGGATCTCTCCATCCATTTTCTCCCACAGATATCATGCTAGCTTTAGGTCCTTTTTTAACCTACCCCAGTCACAAATACATGCAAGTATGGTTTCCCTCGCACAGTGATCAGCTGTGCCCTCTGCTTGACAGGAATGCAAATACTCTGCACTTGTGTTACTCATTATGGAACTAGAATTATGGTCTTACTACCGCTTTACTGTAAAATCTGAATTGAGAGCAGGAAACAGCACAATGTCAAAGCAGAAAACAAAGGAAAAGGTTAACTCCTATTTCATTATTGCAATTTCCAAGACCTCTATATTTCAAGAAAACCAAAGCAGCATACAAATCCAAAGTAACAAGTGTTGGTAACACAGGATTTGCTTTTCAGACTGTAATTGTCACCAAAGTAACAAACTAGGAAAGCTATCTTCTCATCAAGAAATAGCCACAAATCATTCAAAACCTGACACTTACCTAATCACACTTACATAAAGAAGAAAAACAAGTCAAACCAGCAATGAGATTTCCCAAGAATGCTTTTCTCAGAAGCAACACACTTGAAAGCTTTCTTCGTAGGACAGGTTGCTAAATCCTCTGGATCTACAGTGTTCACACAAGCTGGACAAAGCTTAAGAGAAGCACAGTCCTGAGTTTCAAACACAGGAGCAGCGCTCGTGCTCTTTTCTCTGCATGTGCTTGTTGATTTAAAGTCCCAAGGAAGAAGGAAGGCTGCTCTTTGGTAAACATGTGACAGCCACTAAAGGAATGCTGTCCAGAGAAACAAGATAAAAGCAGCCTATGCTGCTTCCAATGGGTTTGTTTAAAAAGTACTGCCTTACCTGTACCTTTCCTACTGCTCTCACCTTGTAAGTGCCAGGTCTTTATTTGAACAATTATCCTGCTAGTGAATTTGCCTAAAAAAAAATACCATTCACTTACCATGAAACTGTGATTTTTTCTCTCCTGCAGAGAGATGTAATTTATTACTCAGATTCCACTCCGGTCATAAATATTTTGGATCCACTTTAGAAATGTACTTTTTCCATCCTGGATTCCTATAGATTTACAGAGAAAAAGACAGATTTGCAGCAAAAAAGTAAAGTAAGAATCACAGCAGGCATTCAGTCTAAAACAAGGTGTTTCCTCTCCAGGGAGAAGCCTATGCCTTGCACTTGCCAGGCCTCCATCAGCCGTTACCTTTCTGAGCAGCTCTGCTCTCCCTCCAGCTGGGGCGCTACTCCATCGCTGTGCTTGCTGATGGGATTTGTATACACAGAGATAAAACCTGTTCTTACAACCAAAGGCGTAAGCACAGGACTGATCCTAATGCATACAGGTCATATACCTACTACACTGCCATGAACAGTTAGAGATTTCATCTTGGAGACTGCCTCTTATAGAGACACACTTCACTGCAAGAAAAAAAAAAGGAAAAAATAGTAGAGAATGGACTTACAACTCCTGGGGTCTTGGAGGGGTTGTTTGCTTGTTTAAAAAAAACCCTCAAACCTTAAAGTATATTTTAAGGAAGGCTCCATTACACTTACAGTGAGATCATGTCCTGTTTTCACTATCCACACAACTGCTACTTTGAATGTGCATTTTGGATGTAGATTTGATTCCAAGTAGAAGGGTTATTTTCCCCCAGCATTTAGGGCAAATCCATCCCCACTGTCTCTGCCTACAAAAGGTCTCTCTGCAGTGAAACTGGAGCTTTTCCTAGCAATTTACTAATTAGTGCAAAATTTTGCTTCCGGCTTCTAAAATACCTCGTGGTCCTCAAAAGCAGCATTGGAAGGCTGCAAAGTAAAATATCACATCTGAACCCAGCCACTCATAATGCTCAAAACATCAGAGAGCACGGGGAAATTGGACACAAAACAGGGGGGAAGGAAAGGAGCATGCTCCCCACTCAACAGGGGTTTGCAGACCTGGCCACTCTCAACCAAAAGGGCTTCTGGCCCCACTGCCTGCAGCTATTTGTAAGTTGGCTCTAATCAGCTATCAGCAGTATCTTGCCTCTAAGGTAAACTGCTCCCTGAGGCAATTTTCTGCAGGTGTTCTAATGCAACCCTTTCCCCCCCACCACAAAAAAAACCGCATTCTGATGATCTTGTTTATAAAAGCTGCTGCCTGGCAGATCCCTGAAGAGTAGTCCAGACTGGCATCTTCAAAATAAAAGCTACTTAGGAAGAGCTCAAGAGGGGAGAAAAGTACTCACTGAGCAAACATCAAGCCACTTGACTTACATGAGTCTTGCCACAACAGATTCCCCATGGATCTGGAAGCTGAAGAGGGTGTCTGGTTCCCTGGGCTGTGTGATGGCTGCAGGCAAAAGGCATAGGATGGGCAGAGCCCTGGTGAAAGCCCACTGTTGGGGGCATGTGCTTTCAGCAGGGCTCTTTCCAGACTCTCCCCTGTCTCTGTGATGCCAGCATGCCTGGCTGAGTGATCACGCTGATCAGCCATACGAGGTTCAGAGCAGGAAGGCAGCAGCCGTGGCACTGGACTAGAAGTATGCAAGGGCGCAGCAGAGCAACAAGGGAAAAGTAAAGTCTAGTTCTAGCAGGCTAGTCACTGAAACCAACTGACTGAGCAAGTTTCACACACTGCCCAGGAGACTTGCCTTGTCTGCTAAGCCAGTAGGAAATCTCCCTTTCTAATTCAGAAGCAAGCACCAATCCCTTGAAGATCTGCAGGGACATGCTACCAGGAAAGGGCCGGGGCAGTTCAGTATGCAGGTCTGTGGGTGCCTCGTTCCCTGTACTTACACTTAGTCCTAGTGCTGCTAGTGCTGCGTGATTGAAAACAACCGTCCCAGTAGCAGCTCCATAAAGGAGGCAGTGAAATGAGTTGCCAAAGAAAGAGGAATGTCTCAGGCTCAACACAGCTTACCCAGCACCCAGAAAAAACATCCCCCAACCATGCCACTGCCACTGAGTTAGCTTTGTACCAGAAAAGTCACTTACTCCAAAGTTCTTCCCATTGATTATCCTGTTATTCCTTCAACTTTTGAACTCTTTCCTTCATAAATTTCACTGTAGGCCCTAACATCTTTCGTGTAGTAATACAATGTTACACACATGAAGGAAAACTAGAACTTCCACTCTGACTCCCATGCACTCTGCTTTCCTTAGTCTCCCACATTAAGTTCTCATTCTAAACTTTACTCTTGGATCCATCATTTATAAAGATGCAACAGAAAAAGTAATCTAGAAATAATGCTACAATAATGTTAGGAGAATAAGCTTCTGTCTACTCGACATGGCCCTTTTTCTTCTGTTTTTGGTTGGTTGGTTGGTTTTCAGAACCATTGTGCTAAAAGAGCTAGAGCACAGATGGCAGAAATTCAAATACATTTTCAGATGTAGCCAGGTTTTATTACTTGTTCACCACCAAACTGTCCAAACTGTAGACATATTCCCTTCATGTCCTGCTAAACATCAAACCAATATCTTTAAAACCCTGACAATGTATTTCACATAAACCTTTACACCATTATTCTAAAGATCGAACATCCTTTCACCTGGGCGCCATGGCCCAGCCAGTTCCCCCAGCAAAGCACATGCTTCCAGCTTGGCCAAGCAGCAAGATCATTTTCAGGCGTCTGTTGCTGAACTGGCACCCACCCAGCCACGCTCCTCTTCAAAGCTCCACCAAAAGCCCTTTGCCAAGAGAGAGAACCACTCAGAAATTGATTTCTAATTCTTTTTCAAGGTGCACCATGCTTACGTTTCTCAGAAAGGGGAGGAGAGGGTATTTCATCCCAAGCTCTTTCACTGATCAGAATTTGCCTGTTTAACTTAAAGCCGCACAAAGTCCTCGCTGCCTTTGCATGCCACACTGTTCCTCCCCAACCAGACAGTGGCTCACCATAAGATGCTGAACTGTGACAAGCATCATTTAGACCTCCCCTGCCCTGATGTGGATAATGATGCACACTGTCCTGAAACAAACCTGAGGTAAAAACTAGTCCAGTACTTATCTGGCAGTCACCTCCCAGACAGGGAATGTCATTAACTAATTCATTTGGCTCACTATGGGCAAAGCCACCCCATGAGGCAACACCAGACCCATTATCAAGTGGCGAGGGATGAGGAGAGAGGAGGCTTTGCACATCCAGGGAGGAAGAGGGAGCCAGTGGGTACCCCAGGACTCCAGAGAGCTCTCAAGAGCCCCAGTCCTGCTGCCGTTTGCCCCTCACAGCCCCTCATCTAACCTCAAGTTCCACATCCAGAGCAAAGGACTCATGGGGACCCCGACACCATGAGCGCCCTGGGCACAGATGAGAGAACAACCCCTGACATGGCCCAGTTATGCCAAGAAAAAGAAGCTTTATACTGGTGTGGCTGATTTTATTCCTTCATAGAGCAGCAGCCATGGGACACCTGCCATAACACTCTACCAGTATTTAACATGCACCACTGTCATTTCAGTTCCTTTGCAAAACAATTATCACTGCACAAAGCATTTGTTAGAGGTAAACTTGGCTGAACAAAGGCATTAATTTGCAGGAAAACCAGGACAGCAATAAAACTGCACACAAGCAGCAACAACTCACACATCCACTTTGTTCACTGTATTAAGCCTTCCTCAACATTCTCTAGACTTGCAAACCCAAATATATCTCCCACTTCTTGGGCTCAAAGTAATATTACTCTTCCTCCTCTGCCCCAAGCCTTAGTCAAAAGAAATAGAAGACAAATCAGAGAACTCTGTACAATGGAGTCAGGCCTCTGAGTCAAGAGCCCCACAGCTGGGAAAACCTTATGAAACAGACTTTGAGTCAGTGCATCTCTCACTCCTCTTACCTTGGTATGAATGTGTGAGTGAAACATCTCTGAACCAGCATCTGGCCAGTCCTCCACTCCTCTGGGCTAACAGAGTACAGCACCAGACTATACTGGAAGGAAGATGCCTGTGCTAGATAAGCATGAAGGCAGAAATATTTACACAACGCATTTCTGCCCAAGTCATATCCACCTGCTGTTTGCTAATAGGTACAGACGACAAGGGCTCAGATTCAAGAGGAGGAAACTGTCTTAGCAGAAGCAGTGTTTTAATTAAATACCTGTTTGGACTCCACAGCATTTCCTCACAATAAGTTCTGTAAAGTGGCACAGACCAAATGCACAGCCTTGTTTACCTGAAACCACACTTGAGAACTAAGACAGTAAGCCATTACCCACAAACAAAAAGGTTAGTTTCACGTATAGTCCAAAATATCAACAAAATCCATGCGCCCACGAAGCTTGTAGTAGAGAAATCTGACCTGGTTTGATGAAGTATGCAAAGAGAGAAACTGTGTCTGTTCAGATTATTAAGTAAGCAGTAATTTGATCAGTTTCCCTGTGGCTATTCCAGTATGTGCTGCTTGACAGCAGGGCTCACTACAATTCTGCGTACCTGCATGCTTCACAGATGGCTTTTTGGATCCAATTCTGACTTCTACCCTAGGACTCTGGGTCTCATTTATTCCAATGAAAAAGTATCCCACTAATTTAATAGCATCTGAAGTAGATCTGAGCTGTCCAGTTCATGAAATTTGAAGAAGTTTCAGGGGAACACCAGGTTTCTGGTCTCTGTTGCAACCCACGTTTCTTCTACTGTGATAGTGAAGGTGGGAGGAAGGAAAGCCTGGAGCAGCACTAGGTCTAGTGGGATGCCCACCAGCAAAGACAAGCTGTCAGGCAAATCAGCTCCTAGAGACAAAGCTAGCAGACAGGCCAACTTAAGCGTCACAAGAGGTGGATTCCCAAATTAAAAAGTCTATGTACATAAGGGTGGTTCAGGTCTAATTAGAGACCTGAAAATCAATGGCAAGGATTTTCTTTTTCTAATTAATTTGGGTGGTGTTTGGGTTTTTCTTGCCTTTTTTTTTTTTTGGTTGGTTGGTTTAATTTTTTAATAATATTCCAGCACTGAAAGAGAGTGTTTCCAGAAATACAACCAAACCATTACAATTGCAGATGAGGTGGACAGAGGCTGGACTTCCCCAGAAAAACAGCAGGTTTTGATAAGAAATCAAGAAACAAATGATCAGTGGTCTTCACCTTGCAACTGAGTCCACATACTACTTTGGAAACATCAAACTAGAGAGCTTGTGGGTTAATGAATCCAGCTTGCAAGCAAGAGTATGGAGAAGAGCAGATCTAAATCTCAAAACTTGCAAGCAGAGAGCCACAGGCAATGGCTCTGTCAAGGAAAATAACCAAAACAAGAATGCAAATACCAAGTCAGCACATAGTCTAAAGCAGTGTAGCTGGATGGATGAGAGAAACAGACCTGGAATACAGGCAGTAGCATCCACTCTACCATGGGAAGTGATGAGAGGCAGAGGAGAAAATACCACCTAACAGCTATCTTGACAGACATGAGGGAGACAGAACAAAATATCCCAGGAAGGAAAAAACCCCCCAGCAAACAGCAACACATGCACTGATTGAGAACTCTGACAAGTAAGAGGAAGATGCCTCCAGAGTGGCTTTAGCTAATTCAAACGCTTGCCATGTACAAACACTACAATCTAATCCCAGCCACACTGATAAGCCACAGTATCAAACTGAAGGTCCAGCTGCATGTGATACACAGTAAAACCATTTGGAGATGCCTGAGCAAATGCCATAAAGAGCTCAAAACACCAGGAATGTTATCACAGAACCTTCACAGTACTTGACATGCACAAGCACTGTCATCTGTCCATGCCCAGCACACGTGAATGACAGCCTGGGACCTGCCTGGCATGCACCACTGCAACCCAGCTCAGCTCCAGCTGTGCTCTGAAACAAAGATTTCTCTGGATGTAAATATGGGGGGGTGGAGAGGGAATAAATACTTTAACAACGAATATCAAAACAATGCTTCTCAAAACCTTTCATTTACTCTAAAGAGAACCTCAATTGCATTGGGAATGCCCATGCCCCAGAACACAGAGGGAATCACACTTTAAACAGATCAACTATGCTTCCAGAGTCTGTGCAACTCCACTTGAACGCAATATAGTTATCTACCAGCAATGAAAAGAAAAACAAACAATTAAAAGATAGCTATGAGACTAACAGTGCAAGCAAAAATGCAGGAGGGATTTGCCATCAGTAAAGACATGGTTGTAAGGGTAGTTCAGCCTAGGATTTGACTGGAGGGCAAAAAAAGATTGTGCTTTCAGTGACAAAAACATGCTTTAGATCATAGAAGTGACAAAAAAGGACACACAAGTCATCAAGAGAAGCAAGAGCAAGAGAAGCTGCCAAGCAAAGAAGGCAGCTTCTACAATACAGTCACCAAGGACGATAAACATAGCAGAGAGGAGTGTCTGGGCTTCACTTGTCAATCAATTGTGAGACGCAATGGAAAAAGTCAGTGGAGGGCCTCCAGGGTTCAGGATGGTGAGTAGATGAAGCAAAACAAAGTTGTAGTACATTAAGAGAAAGCCTACAAAATTTCCAATGGCAATTTAGTTTAATTAATTGTGTTAATGCTGGCAAATCAGGGATTTGAATATTTGTTACCAGAAAGGGAATAAACGTGATTTTCTGGAGCATCGTAACAAAACTCAGCATCAACAAAAACAAGCAAAGTACAGCCCACTTACCCCCTTCCTGCAGAAAAATGAAGTCAGAAGTGGGCTCAGAGGACCATCTGGTTGTTCATACATAGGCCTGGCTGGAAGAAAGGAAAAAAACAAGGATGTCAGCAGTGCTTGCTCCCCTTGGGACAGTGCCACAGCCTCCAACAGGATCCCTTTGCTACCTTTTGCTTCAGCCCTGGCACAGACCACACTAACATAAATGAGTGTGGCTGTGTGGGAAGAATAAGTGTTTGTACACATTTATTCTGCTTTGTTTAATTTAATCTTATTTCACAGTGTATCTTCAATTTGAAACTCCTAATAGATGTCAGTTAACATTACTGAATGATTATTAACTATTGCAGCTTGGGAAATGAGAATCTTAGCTCAAATGTCAAGTTCTAGATTTCAGCAGTCTCAAACGTTAATTTCAGAACTTATTTAAATGAAAATTAAGACCTTTGAAGAAACCCACTTTTAAACCCTAAAGCGTAAGTTTCAACGCTATTGCTCAGCCAGCCATTTTCAAGGTATTTAGTTTCAGAGAGAGATGACAAATTTTAGCTAAATTTTAATAGTGTGGTGAAACTTCTGAGTGTGATAAGTGAAAGCATCTGCAGAACCTAGTTTTTAAATTATCACTTAAGATAGCTAAGTAAAGTAACTTGCATTACATTTCAGAGCTTATAATAATTAAAGTCCACACTAAATTCATAGAATTCAATAGAATTAACTGGCTAGAAATCTCAGAGCATAGAACTGGTTTGCGGAGATAGCATGTCAGTGATATCCAGCCTTTCTGCAAGGTGCCAACCATTGAGAGAGCTGATTAATCAGTCTTTGATTAATTGCCTGCTGTGTAAGAGTCAGGGTCAATCTACTCAATTAGGTGAAGGTCTGGTGGAGATCAGAGATGTAAATCAAAACCTACAGCAAAAGCTTCAACACAAGATGAGAACGTACCAGCAGCCTTTCTTCCCTGCAAGGACCCCTCTCCCCCAGGCAGCCTGCTCTCCAACCATAGCCGTAAGTGGATGCTGAGGAAAGAACAAAAGCAGGACACTGCATGTGTGGTGAGTAGCCTTCACACCTCCAACAATATTAATTTCTAAGGATTTTTTGAGTCTGACATGGCTCATTGTTTTCTTCCAGGTACTTAACCAGCCTCCCACTGAACCCAGGTAAACTTTTTGCACCCAACACACCCTTCGGCAGAGATCTTTGCAGGTCCAACCACCCACTGCGTGAAGGTCCAGCTCTTTCTGTTCCTCCTGCAGCTGGCTTCCTCTGGTAGCCCTTAGGCCTTGTGAGGCAGTGAAAAGCACTTCCTGCCCACCTCCCCATTACTACTCACATAAGTCTGTATATCTGATGATCCCCCAAAGTTAATGTCTCTTCACAGTTTATGAGTCTTTGTCAATCAGTCATGCCCAGCACTAGAAACCTCCATGCTGTCCACACTGTTGACCTCACTGCCTCTTCCAGTTCTGCTATATCCTTTTGGGAGTGAGGGGTCAACACTGTGCACAGTACTCAAGGCAAACTCTAGGTTTACACAACAGCAGAGTGGTGCTTCCTACAATAAAGGACAGATTGCTGACAAGACCAGGCAATTCCCCATCTTCAGAGCATTGCGCCAAGGCGTGCAGAGATGCAGGCTGCATCCGCTTCCCACCTCCCAGCAGCAAGCCCCGTGCTGCTGCAGTGGAGAAGGGACTCACATAAGGGGGACACAGCAAGATAAGGCTCAAGGGAAGACAAAACCCAGTGGGAAGCCGTAAGCCCCCAAATCCAAGAAGCAGGAGAACATGAGAATAAGTGAGACCAGTGAGGGAATGGTGTGACTTGTTAAAAAAAGTACGAATTAAGATTAGTTTAAAACCAACCAGATTGTGACACTGGTTCATGGGACTAGAGGAGACTGGGTATGTAGACAGAAAACAGGAATGATTTGAAACTACCACACACAGACTGGGAAACTATCTTGACAGGGTGATGAAAACACTGTATTTTTAGACATTATAAATAACTAGTTAAAAAACTGTAATAGAAAAGCAGCTCATCCTCAGTGACACATTCTTCAGCATCCTATAGAAGAAAAAAAAAAAAAGTCCACAGAAATCTAAGCAATAAACTTGGATCTGAAAAAGGAGAACTACATAAAAATCAGTGTAGCAGTAAAAAGAAATAGCTGGAAAGCTGCGAATACTTCCAAGAGACCATGTACAGGTACTATAGGAAAGCATCAGGATACTTGCATCATTAATTCAAAATACTTTAAAAGGACTAAAAAAAATCAATTTGTTGTTTGGGGCTGAACAGCAGTTTAAGGCCATTACTGGCAGTAAAGACAAAAAGGGGAAAATGAATATCCTTCAGAATGTGAACATCATGTTCAAAGGAGGAAAAGAAGAAAAGATTGTGAATTTCTGGCAAGTTAAATGCAGAATCATAGGAGGGCAGACCAAAAAAAACAATTGTGGTAAGCGACTTCCCAACAGCATAAAAATTTAATTACAACTCTTGTTCAAGCGTGGCACCTTCCTGAGAGCTAGTGGGGTCAGAAGACGATGAAGGTGCACAAGTAACACTCATGATGCTAGGCATAGAGTAGGAAAGGCAAATTTTGTACCAGTGTTACCTGTAGAGAAGCTGAGGGACATAATTCAGCACTTTTCACTTATAAAAGGTATCTCAGTAATTGTCCAACCAGTTCAGTAACGATGCAAATAAATATTATGAAAACTAGTGAGTAAGACCACAAAACCAGCCTTGCCATGACAAATCCATACTGCACCCTCATTCCTTCAATACAGTGCAGAAGTCTTGAAAAGGTTATAAAAGAACCACACTGACAAGCAACTTAGATAATGAGGGGTCTGAAATAGCTTCTACTCAAGTAAAAAAACTGGCTTTTTCAGAAAGAGGTAATTATGGGATCAGCACAGGGATGGAGGGGTAATATAATGGTAAGTGGTATGGAGGTGGCAAATAAGAAATGAATTGTAACTACTTTCTAGAAAAGAACTAGAGGGCACACAACAAAATGAGTAGGTATCAGGTACAAAACACAATGCACAGAAATAACATTTAATACAACACAAGACTACGGAACTCACCACTGCAGGACATTGCAGGGTCTGGAAGCATAATGGGTTCAAAAAGCAAACAGATAAATGGAGCATGGGTTCACCACAGGCTAACAAACAGAAAAGCCATACTTTGGGGGTTAGAAGTCTCCAAACTGCTGTTAGAAGCTGGGAACACATAGCCAAACCGCTC